>NW_028250595.1:0-52994 GCF_964263255.1 Lissotriton vulgaris | reverse complement strand
TCCATGGCTTATTCTATTATGGAATGGGAATAGTATATTTAACCCTTTTAGCATCCCAAACCTTCCCTCAGATAATTGTTATTGCAATTGGAAATGGTGAATGTTACCTCTTTAGTGTCCAGCACCTTCCCTGAGTTAAGTTAGAATGGAGTAGGAATAGTAAATTCTGCCCCTTTAGTATCCAACACCTTCCATGACTAATTTTATTTTGGAGTGGAAATAGTATATTTAACAATTTTGGTGTGCAAATTCTTCCCTCAGATCAATCAATCAATCAATCAAAGACATTTATAGAGCGCACTACATACCCGTAGGGTCTCAAGGCGCTGGGGGTAGGTGGGTGCCGCTACTGCTCGAACAGCCAGGTCTTCAGCTTCTTCCTGAAGGAGAGGTGGTCTTGGGTCAGGCGCAGGTCGGTCGGGAGGGAGTTCCAGGTCTTGGCGGCCAGGTAGGAGAAGGACCTTCCTCCAGTAGTCGCTCTTCGGATGCGGGGGACGGCGGCGAGGGCGTGGTTGGCTGATCGGAGGTGGCGTTTGGGAGCGTAGAAGTTGATTCGGCTGTTGAGGTAGCTCGGGCCTTGGTCGTGTACGGCTTTGTGTGCGTGGGTGAGGAGGCGGAAGGTGATTCTTTTGTTGACGGGGAGCCAGTGTAGGTCTCTCAGATGTCCGGAGATGTGGCTGGTTCGTGGGATGTCGAGGATGAGCCTGGCTGAGGCGTTCTGGATCCGCTGGAGTCTCTTCTGGAGCTTGGCGGTGGTACCGGCGTAGAGGGCGTTGCCGTAGTCCAGTCGGCTAGTGACGAGGGCCTGGGTGACGGTCTTCCTGGTCTCGGTGGGGATCCACCAGAAGATCTTCCGTAGCATGCGTAGGATGTTGAAGCACGCCGAGGAGACGTTGTTGACTTGCCTGGTCATGGAGAGGGAGGAGTCCAGGATGAAGCCCAGGTTGCGTGCATGGTCTGTCGGTTTGGGTGCGGTGCCCAGGGCGGGATATTATGTTTTATTACAGTGGGAATGGTGAATGTTGCCTTTTAGTGCCCAGCACCTTCCCTAAGTTAAGTTAGATTTGAGTAGGAATAGTACATTTGGCCCCTTTAGTGTGTAACATCTTCCCTGACTTATTTTACCTTGGAGTGGGAAAAGTATATTTAACCCTTTTTGGTGTGCAAAACCTTCCCTCAGATGAGTTTTATTACAGTGGGAATGGACAATGTTTCCTCTTTAGTGTCCAGCACCGTCCCTAAGTTTAGTCATATTGAAGAAGGAATAGTAAATTTGGCACCTTTAGGGCACGATTCCAATGTTGTTCCGAAGGCCTCAAAATCTGAGTTGGCTTTCCTGGATCCAATTCTTAGCCCTTGTTTACGACCGAATTGTACACAGGTCCAAACAACCAAGTACGATGCAAAGATCACGTACGCATCGACCGTATCGTTTCTGGGATCAAAACCTGTCTGTACGACTCTTTCGTAGCCGCAGCGCAATGGAACTGAATTCCAACCGAGCGCATATGATTCACGTTTTGTACAGCAGCTTCGCCTCGGTCCCAGCGTGCCGACACGGCTGTTGTAAGTGTAGTTTGGCTGGCCGTAACAGTCCCCTCTTCAACCGGGGCCCTCCAAATCTGTCACTGGGGTGGGCCCATGGGTCACCCTGATCCAGACATGCACAGTGTGGCATGCACCATTGGGTGCCCACCACAGGTTGTGCGCTTTTCCCTATACACCCCTTTTCTGCTATGAGAGCATGTGTAGGCGTCTGTACATGTGCTCCCATAGAGTTAAATGGGAGTCCGAGCAAACCGAGTCCATAAGCATATAGCATCGTACTTACTCTTTCGGACTCCCGGAGCATTTCTCGCTAGGAAAGCCTTCCGGATCCAAGTTGTACGGAAGGCTTTCCTAGCAAGATCGGAATCGGCTCTTAGTGTCCAACAACTTCCCTGAATCATTTTATTTTTGAGTGATAATTGTATATTTAACCCTTTTAGTAATCAAATCCTTCCCCAGATATGTTTTATTACAGTCAGAGTTGTGGACGTTGCCTTCTAGTGTCCAGCACCTTCCCTGAGTTAAGTTAGATTGGAGTAGGAATAGTAAATGTTGCCCCTTTAGTGTACAACAACTTCCCTGACTAATTTTGTTTTGGGGTGGAAATGGTATATTTAGCCCTTTTAGTGCCCAAATCCTTCCCTCACACACGTTTCACTACAGTGGGAATGATGAATGTTGCCTTTTAGTGTCCAGCACCTTCCCTGAGTTAAGTTAGATTAGAGTGGTAATAATAAATGTTGTCCCTTAAGTGTGCAACTCCTTCCCTGACTTATTTTACCTTGGAGTGGTAATAGTATATTTAACCCTGTTTGGTGTACAAAACCATCCCTCAGATGAGTTGTATTACAGTGGGAAGAGACAATGTTGCTAGAGAAGGTGTTGGACACTAAAGGGGCAACATTTCCTATCCCGCTCCTATCTAACTTAACTCAGGGAAGGTGCTGGAAACTAAAGAGGCATGCCAAAATAAAGTTTTGTAATGGTGATGGTGGTCAGGTGGTCTGAAGACCAACATACTCGTGTTGGCGTGCAGGTTGTGGTACAGCCACTTCTGTACTGGCTGTCCGACCACTCCATTTTGACCTGGGCCGTCAGACTGCCGCTGCTGCCTGGGAAACGCCATTCCCTGGCAGTGGCGCTGTGATCCTGAGACCGCAATATGCTTGTTGGGAATGCTGTGGTCCCACTAAGCATATTCCGAGTTTCATCTCTGCCACGGTTTTCATGGCGGTTGCCCTGCCATGAAAACTGTGGTGGAGAAGAAACAAAGAGGGCCATACAGGGCCTCCTGGTGCCTCATGCCATGTGGATGCACACGGGGGCACATGTGCATGCGCAACAGTTCTTGCACGGCATGGACTTAGCAATCTCTGCCATGGAGGAACTGTTTTTGGTGGTTTCATTGTGGTGCCCTTTTTTAGAGGCATCGCCATTGGAAACCAAAAATACATCCTGCTAGACAGGAGGAAACTCTTAATCTGGCAGATGACCGGACCACAGCTTTGGTGCAGTGGGAGCATGGTGGTGGCGTACCGCCCGCTCCTGCTGTGCCAACTTCATAATCAGGCCCTAAGTTATACCATTATTTAATAAACATTTTTATATTATTTCTGCTATTTTTCCCATTAGATATTATGGAGAGATAGTCTTTTTTTTTTTATTTGACGGCCATTTTTTTCTATTGCTAAGTTAATTTAATAGCCTATTGGTGTTATTTTTGGGTCATTTGGGGAAAAAACGAAGTTGCAGTTAGGTGCTGATGTTCCTTGTTAAAGGTAAATTATTTTCTTTTCTATTTTTAAGGTGTTTGTAAGGTAGGAAGGTTGTCTATATGATATGTGTGGTGTGATTGGCGAGGTTATTTTTTGTTTTATTGTTTTTTTGGATGCTATTTGGTGCTGCATAGTTTTATTACATGTTGTAGGAAGTAAAGTGTTTTTTAAATGTAATTCATGTGTATATATATATATTGTTGACTAGTTTTATGTAGATTAATAGTCTGAAACTTATTATGAGTTCGCCCATAGAGTTACGTTGTGGAGAGGTGTAAAAAGGTAGTGTGATCTTGGACCAATGCAGCTCTGTGGCACTTACTGGAGGTACCTGGTGGGCTAGTTGACCCCCAGGGACCCTTAGAAGTCAAGGGGACTTAATCCTCCAACTTAAAACGCACCATGGGGCGCATTTGAACACTTGTCACATCAGCCCCACCCCCTCCCTTCAGCACTGTGCAAACAGGCCCTCTGGCGTGTTGTAAGTTGGGGGATTAAGTCCCCTTGAATCCTGACGTTCCCTTGGGTCCAACTAGCCCACCAGGTACCTCCAGTAAGTGCCACAGAGCTGCGTTGCAGAGAGGTCTAAAAAGGGGCATGGTCTTGAACCACCTCTCTGCAAAGCAGCTCTGTCCCACTTACTGGAGGTACCTGGTGGGCTAGTTGGTCCCCAGGGACCCTCAGGATTCAAGGGGACTTAATCCCCCAGCTTACAACATGCTAGGGGGCACGTTTGAACAGTGGTGCAGGGCGGGGCGGGCCTCAAATAAGAAGTTAGCAATCCTTCTGTATGGGACTTACTAGTGGTAATAACAGGGATAGTTGACCCCCAAGATTGACGTTGGGGGCTAACTACTCCTCCTGTTACCTCCAGTAAATCCCACACAGTGGGACTGCTAAGAGGTGTTTCAGAGGCCATGCTCACCTTTCACTACCACTCTGGAAAAGCGACGGGTATGTTATAGTTAGAAATTAGCATTTAAACAACCTTTGAAATTCACTGAATAAACCATAGATTTCAGGGACGTTATTATTTGTTGGACATTTCACTCGTACAAAACCAGAGAAAATCTGCCATTATAGTTAGTTCAGCTAACTATAACTTGCGCCCCCCGCAATGCACTGCTGATGACGTTATATATTGCATCATTCATGACATGGTCAGTGACATTACTGATGACATCGCTGATGACATCTCAAATTACATCACTGATGACATCACTGATGACATCATCCACGTGATAATCTGATGCACCTCCATACACTCTAATATAACCTTTGATACACCTACCATTTTCGAAACCATTGACACACCAATACCAGTTACTACATACCAACTCACTGATTCCTAGGCCTACATACACATACACTCATTCATCCATACAATCACTAATAAATGCAGTCATTCATCAATAAAACATTATCATATGCACTCATACACCTATACAGTCACTCACACTTCACCACTCATCCATGGAGTTACTCACACACCTAGTCAGTCATGCAAATAATCAATCAAACTCCCATTTACTCACCTATTCAGTTATACACACATCATCACCTCACTTATTCATACAGATACTAACTCATACTTACTCTTTTATATAATCACTGATACAAGTACAAACTCATCCATACAGCCACTCTCACAATAACAGACTCTCATGTATAGTCATTTATATACTCCAACTCTCACATACACTGCCTTTTGTATATGTAGTTACTTGGACATGTACAATTGAGACCTCCATTCACTCACCAGCACATCCATACACTCACTCACCCACCCATACAGCTGTTTCCACATGCACTCTTGAACCCATACACACAGTGAATCAACCACTCACACATATATGCACAGAGTCACACACCTCCCACCCACCCACCCACACACACAATCAGTCTCCCATACAAATACTCAGGCAACCAATCAATAAGCCATATAGACACTCATGTAGCTACTGACCAACTCATGCAAGCTTACACAGCAACAGACACACTGATACAGACATTCACACAGTTTAATCACTAACTGCATTTGGTAAAACACATGTAATCCCTCACTTAAACAGTCAGTCAGGCACCTATTAAATCCTCCATCCAGACACTTATACACCCACTCATTCTTCAATACACCTTGGAATATATATAAAACATATTTAAATTTTACAGAAACACACGGTCACTGGATGATGTCATCAGTGATGTCATTTGAGATGTCATCAGTGATGTCATCAGTGGTGTCACTGACCATGTCATGAATGATGTAATATGTGATGTCATCAGCAGTGCATTGCGGGGACACGAGTTATAGTTTGCTGAACTAACTATAACGGTACAAAAGGGGTGGTAATGGACGGAGCATCTGAACCAATCAGACATTCACACCCAGTCAAAAGATCTGGGTTTAATCCATCACCGTTCTTTAGCCCACTCTGCTATATGCAAATCAGTCTGACCCTGTGCCTCATGGGAACAGTCCAGCCCGAACTGCCAAGCCATGCCTTCCCTGGACTGGAAACAAGCTTCTGAGGACCGGTTTCTGGCATTCCAGCCGTCTTCAGCCCGGCTTGCTTGAATCCAGTGGCAAAGTGAGCAAGGGACTCGCGTCTGAGCATACCCTGCAACACTTGTGGCGGCCAAAAGCGGTACAAAAGGGGGTGGTAATGGACGGAGCATCTGAACCATTCAGACACTCACACCCAGTCAAAAGATCTGGGTTTAATCCATCACTGTTCTTTAGCTATAGGGCTGGACTGTTCAGGGTCAGACTGATTTGCATATAGCCATGTCTGAACTGGGGTGGCAGAGTGGGCTAAAGAACAGTGATGGATTAAATCCAGATCTTTTGACTGGATGTGAGTGTTTGATTGATTCAGGTGCTCCGTACATCACCACCCCCTTTTGTAATGAACTAACTATAACGGCAGAATTTCTCTGGTTTCGTACGAGTGAAATGTCCAGCTAACTATAATGACACTGAAACGTATAGTTTTTTCAGGGAATACATATATATATTTATTCATATATATATATATATTACCTACTGGCGGTCGCCAGTAGGTAGTTATAGTTAGGATTTTTTTCAATGCAAAATCTCAAAATTCTATTTGGAATAACTTTGGCGCCGGTTGACGAATGTGCCTGAAAATTTCCTCAAATTTGCCTCGCGGAGCTCCGGTCCTTCCTTAAAAGTTTGGGGGGGATTCGTCAAGCAGGGGCCGAGATAAAAGGGGGGTCCCAAAACGTGTTTTCCCCATGTTAATTTCCATAGGGCGGTCAAACTCACTTTTAGCCCGAATGGCTGAATGGATTTCCACCAAACTTGGCAAAATTGTAGGGACTGGTAGCCCGATGTGCCTTTGCTATGTCTCAAGATATGTGCTCCAGTGGTTTTTGAGTAATTTAGGTTCAAAAAAATATATATATCTATGGCAGCGCCCTGGTACGTGCACCGGGGAGCGAACCGGGCGCGCTACGCGACTTGCGCACGGAAAGCTGATTGGCTCTCGGGTGTCTGTAAACATTCGAAGCAGTCCGGAGCGGCCGCCATCTTGTGTCTCGGTAAGATCGAGACACAAGAGGAGGCAAAAACAAAGGGGGAAATTACCATAAGGGGGCAGAGTAGACCCCCCCTGATCCCCTAGGTTTGATGTGGGGGCCATAAAAGGGCCCTGCGGGGCAAAAAAAATATTTTTTTTTTCGATTTTCGCGGGGGGAGCGCCCGGTACGTGCACCGGGGAGCGGACCGGGGAGCGTACCATGTTAAAAACCCAGTGAAACAGTAAAATAATAATTTAAAATGCTTAGAGGTAGTGATGCATTGCTGGAGTGTGTCACAAAAGTGATGCAACTCCAGCAATGCATCCTTTCACATGGGGCCAGCCCCATGTGCAAGATTTTGACGCAATGGTGTCCTAAAAGTGACGCAGTGAAATCTCATAGATTTCACTGCGTCACTTCTACGACTCTTTCTTGGGTCAATAAGCCCCCTTTGCATACATTACACCTGGCGCAGGTATAATGTGAAAGGGCTTGCGTCAGTCTTTTCTTACCCTTCCAAACCACCGTTCTTTTACTACACTTTCTTCACTTATCCACATTCCCCATGTTCACACTACTTCTCCTCACTCTCGTTCTCCACACTCACCTTCTTTCAATTCCCCCATTTTAACTTCACTTCACCTCTCGTCACTTTCTTTGCTTTCTCACTCATTTTCATTTCCTCTCCTCTCTCACAGCACTCCACTTCAGTTACTCATTTTGAATTTGATAAGAATATAGCTCTTTTTTGAGAACTGGAGGTAGTTCTAAAAAGAACTGTTTTTTTTCTTCTTTTTTTATGTTTTTTTCAGAACAAAAACAAAAACAGGGAATGCAAAACTGCTCAACAGGAGCAAAAAAAGGGGACAAATTAGGGCTGGGGAAGGCAGCGGTGTTCTTGCCTCTTGCGTGCAATGAGCTTGATGCTCTGCTCACCATAGCAAAGCAGTTCATTGCATTGCTTGCACTTAATAGTAATGTCACTAAAAACAGGTTGAATGTTCGGAATCATCTCCAATTCCGCTGCACTTCCTCTCCCTGATGTTGTGGCTCCTCCTGTAGATGTAGAGGCACCATCCCTTGGGGGATTACGTGCCAGGTCTCGGACACTCTCCCAGGCATAGTTCTGGGGGTGCCTGCGTTGGACGTGGCGAATCATTGTCGAATTGCCAAAACTGTACTTCCTTTTTGGGTCTCCTCGGGAAAGTACAGTTTGGCAGATTTTGCATTCTACTTTGGGAGCATTCACCTTTTTTAATCCTTCAGGTATTGAAAAAAATTTCCAAATAAAATGCTCCTTGATCTTGGGCTGAGGAGGCTCTTCCTGAATGAAGCCATCTGAGTCCTCACTACTGCTGGATGGTCTAGCTGCCATTCTTTCCACAAAATGGTAGGGCAGGAAAAAACAGGCCTTGCTGTCTCCAAAGTGAAAGAAGAAATGAAGGAAATGGGTGGGGTTTTCATTAGTTGTAAAAAAAAATTATAACAACCAATGAAAAGAGTTATTTTAAGGTCACATGACCAGGGCTTTCCTCATTTGGAAAACAAAACTGTCCTGAACCAATAAAAAGTGTTATTTTTAGGTCACATGACCCGACGCGCTTACGCTACACGCCCCGGGGCGCACCCAGGGGCGTGTCGCGTAAGCGCATCGGATGCTTATGTTGCGCGATCGTATTCGCTCGAGTGCTTCTGGGTGCGCTTACGCCGTGCGTATCACACAGACGCGGCTACGCGATACGTCACGATGATGTTTTCGTTCGTGGGAATAGCGCTAACGGGACGCTCACCGTTGCTCGCCCCGGGACGCGCCGGAAAAGTGCGCTTTCCGGTGCGCACACCGGGGCGCGCACCAGGAGTGCACCAGGGCAAAAAAAGAAGATAAAAAAAGTATTATATAAATGTACAATATAGGATTCATTATAAAAAATATTACATTTCATAGGTTTGAGGCCCTATATATAGTTAGGAATTAGCATTTAAAAAACCTATGAAATTCACTGAAAAAACCATAGGTTTCACACCAGTTATAGTTAGGAATTAGCATTTAAAAAACCTATTAAAGTCACTGAAAAAAACATAGGTTTCACACCAGTTATTGTTAGCAGGAAGTTTTACTCGCATAAAACCATTGAAATTCCCACATTATAGTTAGTTGGACTCACTATAACTTGCGCGTGCAATGTACTGCTGATGATGTCACATATTACATCACTCATGACATGGTCAATTAAGCTCTTTTATAAAAGACACAACGGACATGTTGAGACAGCTGAATGGTATTCCCTGGAAGTCTTCGTATGAATATAGATCATGAGGTGGGAATCGCAGCGTGCATGTTCTTCCTTCAGGACAGGAACATACATTACTCAAAACACAATATCATGCTGGAAGAAATGATGAGACTATGCCTGAACTAAAACATTTTTCATTTTGGAGAAGAAATTTATGCCCAAACGAAAGGCACTGCTTAGGGTTTTTCCTTCAGCCCAAGCTATGCTTGTCTCACCATGGGGTGGTGGGAACAGAAATGGGCCTGGCAAGCAGAGAATGACATCATGTTGAATAAAGTGATACTATGGGTACGCTTTATTGACGATCTCCTAATTGTTTGGGATGGTACAGAAAATTATTTCAAAGATTATTTCCAAGTCCTCAACTCATCACCTGCTAATTTTAAATTCACCTATGAACTGAGTGATAACAAAATCATTTTCTTGGATACTGAAATATACATTAAAGACAATGAGGTACACACAACCTTACACAGGAAAAAAACCTCAACCAATGCGACACTGCACGCCAGCAGTTTTCACCAGCAGTGTTTGTTTGAGAATATTCCCTATGGGGAATTCTTAAGACTACGGAGGATTTGTTCTGAGGAATCAGAGTGGGACAAACAAAGTAGATCCATGTGTCAAAGATTTGAAAAAAGAGGTTACTTGAAAAATCACATAAAGAAAGGTTGGGTAAAAGCAAGCCAAAAGGAGAGAAACAACTTATTGCAAACAGTTCAAAAAGAAGAGAGTGAAAAAGATGTGATAAGATTCATAACAACCTTTTCAAATGAGTCCAAACAAATCAGAAACAATTTAAAGAAAAATTGGAATATCTTAAAAATGGATACTACCATTGGCCCCATTGTGGGTGATGCACCACGAATTACTTTCCCGAGAGCACCAAATCTCAAAGACTAACTAAGAGTCATTTTTTCAAAGAAGAGAAAAAAGAATGGTTGAGAGGAAAAGGTTTCAAAAAATATTTCAACTGTAAGGTTCGTCAAATATGTAAACCAACCCAGGAAATCATGTTGGCCAGTGGAAAAACTTGGAAAATTGATGAGTTAATTACATGTACAACACCATATGTTGTTTATGTAAGTGAATGCCTGTGTGAACTAAAATATGTGGGCAGCACAAAGAATGAACTAAAAAAGAGGATTTTTGAACACGTGAGGGCAACTATACATCAAGATAGAAATAATGCAGTTGCCAAACACATGGAGTCTCATCATAACAGTACACGTATTCTGGCTCGCTAGCACTGTCCGTTAATGGATCAGCCATTTTGGAGTGGTATGCTATAAATAGTTAAAGCACCAACTTGCAGTTACAAATGTTATTAGTACATTATTATCAAACGTAAACTGTAAAGAAACATTTCATACCATATTTCAGAAAGGTGATAGGCTGGAAAAGGGAGAAAAGAAAACCAACAGTTTCAGTGGTCATTAAGAAATTTCAATGGTTTTGTGTGAGTAAAATAAGGTTTTGTAAATGCTAATTCCTAACTATATATGGTCTATAACCCATGGTTTTTTCAGTATATATATATATATATATATATATATATATATTCAATGAAAAAACCATTGGTTATAGAAGATATATAGTTAGGAATTTGCATTTACAAAACCTTGAAAATTCAATGAAAAAACCATTGGTTATAGAACATATATAGTTAGGAATTTGCATTTACAAAACCTTATTTTACTCGCATAAAACCATTGAAATTCCATATATAGTTAGATGCGCTAACTATATATCGCGCACCCGCAATCCACTGCTGATGATGTCACATATTACATCATTCATGACATGGTCAGTGACATCACTGATGACATCACTGATGACATCATCCAGTGAATGTACGCTTCTGTAGAGTTTAAATATGTCTTACATATTGAAGAATGAGTGCATGTATAAGTGTCTGGATGATGGATTTAGTAGGTGCATGACTGACTGTATGAGAGAGTGATTAAATGTGTCTCACTGAGTGCATGGGTTAGTGACTAAACTGTCCTAATTTGTGCATCATTATGTCTGTTGTTCTGTAAACTGCTGCATGTGTTGATCAGTAGCTATATGAGTAACTATATGGATTATTGATTGGTTGCCCAAGTATTTGTATGGGAGACTGAGTATGTGTGTGATTGGCTAGGAGGTGTGTGACTCTGTGCATAGATGTGTGAACAGCTGATTCACTAGATGTATGGGTTCAGAACTGCATGTGGAAACAGCTGTATGGGTGGTTGACTGTGTGCATGAGTGTATTGGTGAGTGATTGGATATCTCAATGCTACATGTCAAAGTAAGTACATATGTAAAACACAGTACATGCGAGAGTTGATATATATAAATTACTGTGTTTAAGAGCCAGTGAATGTGTGAGTGGCTGCATGGATCATTGAAAACTTGTATCAGTGATTGTATAAGAGAGTAAATATGTGTTAGAATATGTTTCAATAAGTAAGGTGTGTATAACTGTATAGTTGAGGAATTGGAGGTGTGATTGATTCTTTGCATGACTGTCTAGGTGTATGAGTAACTCCATGGATGAGTGACAATCTGTGAGTGTCTGTTTTCACTGAGTGTATCTAAGGATATATCAGAGTCTGTAGAGGTTCATCGTATTATCACATGAATGATGTCATCAGTGATGTGATCAGTAATGTCAAATGAGATGTCATCAGTGATGTCATCAGTGATGTCATTTGAGATGTTGTCAGTGATGTCATTTGAGATGTCATCAGTGATGTCATCAGTGATGTCACTGACCATGTCATGAATGATGTAATATGTGACATCATCAGCAGTGGATTGCGGGTGCGCGATATATAGTTAGCGCATCTAACTATATATGGAATTTCAATGGTTTTATGCGAGTAAAATAAGGTTTTGTAAATGCAAATTCCTAACTATATATGTTCTATAACCAATGGTTTTTTCATTGAATTTTCAAGGTTTTGTAAATGCAAATTCCTAACTATATATCTTCTATAACCAATGGTTTTTTCATTGAATTTTCAAGGTTTTGTAAATGCAAATTCCTAACTATATATGGACTATAACCTATGGTTTTTTCTGTGAATTTCATTGGTTTTTTAAAAGCTAACATCTGTAGCTGTAAAATGTATTCTACTTTAAAACCCAAAATATATTTCAGATGTTTATTGATAATTTTAATTGAAATATTTTTTTTCTTCGCTTCCGGTAAGCGAACCGGGAAGCTTTCCGTTAGCTCATCTTGATGCCGCGATCTAGTACGCGAACCGGTAAACCTTACGTTAGCGGAACTGTGACGCGTCGCGGAAGCGCGACGTATAATTGTTGCGAATGCGTCTTATGACGCGCCGCTTTAGCGCTCCCGAAAGTACTCGGGACCGCGAACCGGAAACGATGCGGGACGCGGCGCGCACCGCGTAACGTGAGCGGAACAAGTCATGTGAATTGTTTATCGAAGTTTTCATTGGTTCATTTCACTTTTGGTTTCCAAATGATGTATGACTAGGTCATGTGATCTAAAAATAACACTTTTCATTGGTTCCGAACTTTTGCTTTTCCAAAATCACGTAAACCCCTTCTTCTTTCCTCACTCTGACTTTCATCTTGGTGAGAGAAAGACCATTTTCCATTTTGATTACAATGGCTTCTATCTTTGCTTCAGCTGGTGGACCCCCACCACCACCTCAACCTCCTCATGACAAGAGAGGACCACCATCTCAATTCATCTCAAACAGAGAGGAAGAAGAAGACGACTTAGAAGAAGAGGACACTGATGAACCTGAATTTATTCCGGAGTTGCCCCGTGTTTCCAGAAGGAAAACAAGTTTCATTTGGCAATTTTTCTCAATTCCTCGAGGGGAGAAGAAAGTTAATGCAAAATATGCCACCTGCCTAATTTGCAAAAAAAGATTATCTCGAGGCACAGAGAAAAAGTATAGTATGGGCAACTATACTATGCATCGCCATATGGTCAGGTGGCATCCATTAAATTACAGCCGGGCAGAGTTAAGGGATCTGCAAGATAATCCCCCGACAACTCCTGTGGCCAAATCAACTTCTAATATAAATTTGACTGTAAGAGAGGCACAGGAAACTGTGCCAAACATACAGCCAAACTTCAAGCACATGAAGTTTACGTGCATACATTGTGGTGCTATGCTCTCATGTGGCAACATGAGCGTAAACTTAATAAACTTGGTGTTTGATAACCATAACTGCCCTAACCCACCCAAGCAGTAATTTTTTCTTTGCTCCTGTTGAGCCCTTTTCGATGCCTGTTTTTTTGTTGTTTCCCCTCCATGAAAAACACAAAAAAATCATAAAACTGTTCTAAAAATACAAAAAAAACAAAAAATGTTCAGAAAATAAAAAAAAATTTAAAAACATCAAAAACATTAAAAAAAAGTTCTTTTCAGAACTACCTCCCCTTTCAAATAAAATTGCTAGAATGTTTAACACTCTAGCAAGCTCTATTTCTTTTGGTTCGCTTCAAGTTCGCTGACCGGTTCGCGAACTTGAAGCGAACCAAAAAAATATTTTTTAAAAAAAAAGAAGAGTTAGTATAAGGGAAGTAAACAGAGAATAATGTAAAAAGAAAGACAGCTATAGAGAGTAAATCAGAGATAGTGTCAGTGACATCATCAGCAGTGCATTGCGGGTAAAAAGAGTAGAAAACATTTACCTTATAATTCTTGTTACCTTTTTTAAATATTTTTTCATACTTTCAATCTGTAAAAGAGAAAACATACATTTCCAAAAATATTACTACATGTATTTAAAAATTACAAAAGAAAAGGGAAAAGGTTCAAGAAGAAACACTTTTTCAACAATTTTGACATTTACAGAAGCCTCTGCTTCTCTACGTCCCCTACACAATCCTAAAGATATATATTTTAAATAAACAGTATCTTCATGCTGATGAACTGAGACCTATTTTTCAACATGGTACTTCTTTTGCACTGCTGATGTCTCACAATAGTGATGCAATAGCAGCGCAAAAAAGATGTAAAGCCATCATAAAATTGTCTCTAATATTTTAAATGATAGTTTCAGGATGCAAATAAGATGTGTGCTTTGAAGAGCTTTCTTTGAGGTGAGGCCTATTCCTTTTTTTAAAAAAAACAGTACCCGGAAATACAGCACTATAAGCATTAAAATTGACACTTACAGAAGACTCAGTTTTTCCATATCTACCTCACATTTCTAAATGTATATCATAAGTACAAACAGAAGAACATTAATTATACATGTTTTATGGTTTATTTTTGCTGTTCTCAGAATGTATCAAATTTCACTTAAATCAGTGACTTGAACGTATTCATCATGTAACAGCGGGGAAAAAAAACACAATCAAAATGACTGTGTTTAAAAAACCCATACAACCTAAGAAATCTGATTTCAAAACTCCTTAAAATTAACTTACTTTCAATGACGTCGAAGGATCTCCTATGAACAGCATTCACTCTGTTGTGCTATAAATATTTTCAGCCCGCCACTTTCTGAAATAAAACCTCCATCGATACGAAAAATATGTTACATAGAAGAAAACAGTTCTCTCATTCTATCACATGTTTCCACTAGGCCAAATCATGTTGCCGCGATTCGCTACTCTTGTAATTCTTCCAATCAAATCCCGACATTTTCTATTTTCGCAACTTTCTAAAAAAAAACATTTGAGATTATATTCACAATCCTGGACTACTAATATCTTACCCTTCTTTGTCACTCATGTTCTCCTTTTCCTATGACACTGATACTGCTTACTATGAAGCAGACTTACTTGCATCAGGTTTATATAGTTGGATTTTTAAATTGACATTATAATTAAAACTTTTGGACCAATAATCTAGACAGCATTGCAGACTTACATTCCCTCTACTTCATGAACCTTTTGCAATTCTTCACAAAAAATCCCGAGATTCTTTCATTAAAATTTTGGTTTTAAAAACACTAGGTAAGAATTTTTAAGGTCAAACGGCAATTTTTTTTTGAAAGTTACAACGGAATCATTGCAGAATGACCAGCCGTTTCCAGACTTTAAATAAGCTGTATAATGTCCTGATGTTGTTGAAGGACCATCGTGATAGATAATTGCTACAGTTACAAAAGTCCTTCCTGATATTGAAAGCTGAGAAGCCACAAATTTTTTTATTAAAGTTGACAATTTTGATCCATCAGGCCTACATCGTTGAATCATTAAAATGACATACTGTCCATATCTACGTATAAATAATGTTGACATCATTTCAGATTTACATTGGCTACACTCCATGTTGTGATCCGCTGCATTTACTAGCTTATTAAAGGAGACTGATTTACTGTCTGGCAAAGTTAAATATATAAATCTTTCTGAGTCTACACTAGTAGTACTTGATACCCTACAATTCTCGCAGTCATGCTGCCATTGATAAGAAAGCCCAAACAGGTGATCTACATCTACACCCTCATCTTGCAATACATCAAGCATATACATTAAAAACTCCTGACAATCTTGCTGATTATTTTCAGAGAAGTCTGTTTGCCCTGAACATTCATCTAACAGATAACGAACTTCAGACACACTTTCTACTTTTGTTCGATCACTGCTACATTTCTCGAAAACAGAATTCAATAAACAGCATAAAATTTGTTCTGAATTCAACAGAATCTGTTCTTTTAAACTCTCTAGTGAAAAGAGAACATTAACCACTACATTTGCATAGCAGTTGACACCAGAACTGTTTTCAAATTGAAAACCGACAACATCTTCAACAGAATCCACTTTCTTTCTGCTAACAATTTTCGGTTCATTAACTTTTAGTCTTTTTGCAACAACCTCCCTACTATTACTGATATTTCTACGTTTCCGGCCTACCACACGTTTCTCAAACAAAGGATATTGAGGCAAATGTGGCGCATACTCTCTTCTTAACCTATTGTATTCCTTAACACAATCTAGATCCGCACAAATGTTTGTGACATCACAGTCAATCAAGTACAATCCTGATAAAGTTCTTACTCGTGACAATGCCACATATGCCATACCCTCCTTGAACACAGAACTGCCAATATTCACCAATGCACTGTCTACACTTAAACCTTGCGATTTATGAATTGTTACCGCATATGCCAAGCAAACAGGAAACTGTTTACGGCGAACATTTAAGTCTTTAACAAGCAAAAACCTAGCAGAACAACGACTAATTAGCTGTACTTCCTCAATGCCATCAAATTTAATTTTTAAAAATTCTATTCCATCTCTACTTCTGTACTTCTGAAAATCAACAACATTACCCATTGATCCATTTACCAGACCTCTTTCAACATGTAAATTTCTTCTCAAAATGATTCGGCAATTTAAACACACATTCAAAGTCTTTTCAAAACCCGCTGTTTTAGATAATGAATCCAATTTTGATTTCAAAATTTCTGACAAAATAATTGTTGATCCCATGTGCTCTATTTTGTCAATAGCTTCAAGTTTCACAATCTCTTGCTTTTCTAAATTCAACATTTTGTTGTTGAAGATGGCACATTCTGCAAGAGTTGGCATCAAACATATTCCGAATTTCTTCTCAGTAATTTTCTGAAAAATATTCTTAGCCACAATCTCTTGTTCGGGATATAAATTTGAAAGTAATCGTGCATTCAAAGCTTCTTTTCCATGCTCGGTCACTTTTCCAATTCTAATATCTTGTAGAATATTCTTGTAATCTTCATCTTTTGCCTGACGCATATTTTCATGCAGTTCAGCATAATTGAAGTTTAACCATATATTGACGTTGCCAATGCTCCCTAGGCACTTCCTGGTATCTTCATGCGTGAGTATTTTGAACACAGGTTCTCCTTTTACTGGTGTCAGCTGCAGAAGATCTCCGAAAACAATGATGTGTTTGCCACCAAATAACACATCATATTCAGTTTTAAGTACTTCTTGCATTCTCAAATGCACAAAGGCAAGCATGATATTGGAAACCATGCTTACTTCGTCAATGATAAGTAGTTTCATTTTCCTCAAGACTCTTGAAACTTCAAAGCAAGCATCCCCAGTTAACTTGTGATATTGTAATTTGTTGTCATGCTCCACCGGCAGCATCAGTAGACGATGCAAAGTAATACCTTTAATGTTATGTGCTGCAAGTCCAGTAGGAGCGGTGACAACACAAGACAGCGATGACTCAGTCCTTTCCTGCAAATAGCATGAAATTGCTTTAATAAGGAAACTTTTTCCAGTTCCCGCTTCTCCACTCACATACAGTCGGACAGGCTTCAACGATGTACATGAGCACTCTTTCTTCTCATGACTTAATCCATGCTCAATTTGCTTGGTAACTTCTTCATATATTTTCCTCTGCTCAACATTGAGTTGTTTTTCCAAGTCTTCTAAGTTAACTGAATCCTCCTGAGCATGTGCCATGGCTCTTTCCACTTCATTCATAGCAGTGGCAGCTTCATTTTCGATAATAGGTCCTCCAAGTGGATCTTGACTCAATGAAACAGAACTCTGACTGTCCTGAGAACTGTCTCTGGCAATCTCGGCTGCAATCGTTGCTTCCTGCTCAATTTCCAAAGTTAGCATTTCTTGATATTTGAGAAAAGCAGGACATTCTATGCTATCCTTAGCAGCAGTGAAAGAGTCTTCGTAACAGAGGAAATCTCCAAGCAGTTCCTCTTCTGCACGCCAAGGCTTGAAAAGTTGCAAAAGTGCTAAATAGAAAAACTCCTTTGTTTCTGAAGATTCGCCACTCAATTTTCGATGGTTTACTAATTGGCATTTTCTTTGCTTGACCAGGCATCCCTCACTTCCAATTACAGCATACACTCCTTTCTCAATATCTTCTTTGATGTTCCTCTTGAATATATAATTTTGTAGAACCTCATATAGACAAACATTCTCAAGGTGACTGCTTCGATTTGGATAATATGTATCCAACATGTTGGTCTTCAAAATGTCAGTACTGTTTGGTTCCTTTTCTGCCAAATATTCAATTTCCCGGACAGGTTTTAGAACCCGATTTCGCGTTGCAGCAAGACCAAGACTCGCCCAAACAATACTCCTGGATTTGGCATAGAGACTTGCTGAAGACAATCGATCTGAACATTCGTAAGCTCCGATTTCTCGATGCGACAACATCTTCAGACTGAAACTGTACAACGTCTTGCTGAGGCTCTTTTCATGGGAAATGTCCTCCCACATATCCTTCAGTTCTGTCTTTTCTTTTTTGGTGATGTAAGATGTCACATACCGAGCCACAGCCATACAGTTGTCACCCACAAACTGTATATCCATGTTAGCATTCCACATGGACAAAATCACTGGGTTGTAGTCGTTGATGTACTTGGACTCTTCGTTCCTTTTCAAATTGTATGTATTTTTGGGTGATTTCCTCGTCACATTATGTCGCAGTGAAGACATCAAACTGTTCACTTTTCCTTTAGAAATCACCGGTCGTGGAAAGTTGAAACGACATTTGGTGTAGAACTTGTCCTTGTTTCTGAATTTACGACGACAGTACTTTCCACAACGATGGCTTTGGAAACGTAAAACTTGTTCTCTTAGGCTTTTCTTCTCCGTTGCGTTTGGAACAGCACACGTAGAATACTGTTCTATGAAATTCATCACTAAGTCATCCGGATCTGTTCCAAATTTAGGTGCATCCTTGATCCACAACAACATATGTATATGAGGAGCACCTCTTGCTTGGTACTCCTTTCTCCAGAAGAAATTCAACACCTCTCCAAGAGGTGGATTCTTCTTATTTGTGATGAAAGACATCATAGCTTCAAATCTATGATTGAAGTACCTGCATACATTCACAGGATCCAAAGAACACAGTTCTCCAGGTGTCTTGAATTCAATGTTTTCAATATTTCCATTTGCCTCCCGTAGAAATTCAAGTAAGTCTTCCCAGCCATACTCGGCACAGCTCAGAGTGAGGAACCATGTCGGAGTTCCTAAGTTCCTCAGCATACATTTTAAATCACCATGACGACGGTACCAGTACTCATTAGTACCACGCTGACACGCCATGAGATTAATTAAGTGAGAATCCAAAATACTGTCTTGGACATTGACTTTATGCATAAAGTCCCTTGCCGAGATATTTCGCATCTGTATACCACTTTTTAAGATGTGGTTAACTGCATATGACAGTCCAGACAGATCGCTTTCAAACAGGAGATGAAACAAATATGGAATGCATTGACGAAACCTAGGATCGCCTGCATACAATCGTAAAGTCCGGTATTCAGACGCAGGAATTTGATGAGGTCGCTCATCATATCTTCCTCCTCGACCTGTTGGAAATAGCTGTGGGAAACACCGAGCTTCCAAACTTTCCTCCCAAACACTAATGGGACTCCCTTTAGCTTGTTTCATTTGAAACAACTCAATAGCATTCCCCATGACTTCCTTGGAATGCAAAGGATGAACACTATAATGTTCATATATTTCTTCACTTTTAGAATCCTCTACTTTCTCAATTTGGCCAACACACAAATCGCTATCCTCTTCATCACTTACTTCCTCTTCTGCAACATATACATTCTTATAGTACTTATTATTTGTCTTCAAATACACTGTTGCTTTTTTGACTTTCCTAACATCCACTAAATCTTGCCATATTTTCTTATTCTTTGTCGGAACCCCATTAACTAAGATAACCAGAGGTTCCTCTTCCACTTTTTCTATTCCAATTGTGTTAATGTTTTTGTTCAAATCTAGAGGCAAATAAACAACTCTTCCCTTTAATCCTCGCTGTAAATCTGCTGGAGGCAACTTCCCTGTCTTTGGCTCCATTCTTACAATAGCCTGAAAGGGATGGATACTTTGAATCAAAATACATTCATAAGTATTTAAATCCCTCAATTCAGAAGGAATCTCAATCAATTCCAGATTATTATGTACTGCCCTAGCAGGCATCTGGTTTTGGTTTAATTTATTACAACAATAAGTACACACACGTTGATCCGATCCTAAATCAAAATAATTTTCTACCATCAAGTATGTGGCAAAATCCTTCCATTCACTATTATTTTCCCTTTCACTTTTTCCATATAAATCCACTACTTTAGTCTGATTCTTATAATAAGTGCGTCGACAACATACACAAGTGAAATTAGGCCTCTCACTTGATTTCATCTGAAAAGTGGCAATTTCCTTCTGAAAATTATCTGTACTGGAAACCTGTACATTATCTTCAACATAACCCTCTACTTCAGGGTCAATTTGAACATTCTCATCTTTACTACTAAAGTAACAAAACTCAATTTCTTCACAAATATTCTTCACATCTATTTCTGAACCATGCAAAAGAGCAGCACATAATTGTTTAAGCATAATTGCTGGACTCTTAGCATAATACAACATTCTCACTAATTTTCTCACTTTATTATGATGCACTGCTACCATCCTGAAATGATGAAAAACACTCTGGCATACTCTCCTGGAAAGACAAGCCAGTGAATGACCACGCAAACCTGTCATTTGTCTCACTCTGCAAGGATCTAAATTTTGCAACAACTTCATTTTCTGCTTCAAACTTTTCTTATTAAATGTCCGTATAAAATCACAAAGCAAATTGATGGAAACCTGTCGCACACTGCAAATAGAACTACACTTCCAAATGTACACAGGACCCTTAGGACGTCTTCCTAAAACCTCATGACCTAACACCTCATCTGTCTCTGTTGTCACAAGTTTTTCTTTTTCAACAGGACAACCATCCTTCACTTCATAAGCTCGACCACTGGTGTCAACTGCAAACACCAAATCATTATCCTGAAAATAACTCTCCTCATTAAAAAATGCCTCAGAACTTGAACTATGCATCCATTCTCCGGAAAAAACTTCACAAAAGTTACTACGATTTACTACTCTCTTCCATCTACTGTTTGTTTTGAAATCAGAAATTACCTTGCTTAGTTTCCTAATTCTATTGATTACCAAAATAAACAACTTCCGCTTAATTTCAAAAGCATGATCAATAATTTTCTCTACATTTTTCTTCTTCTTATAAAATGCCGCTTTCTGTTGGCCTTTTTTAATATTTCTTAATAAATTAACTATTATCCTGTTACGGAACATTCGATGTCGAATGTCCCTAAACTGTTGTTTCCTTCTACTATCATGCACAGAGTTATCTCTTCCTCTACCAATAACATTTTTGATGGCTCTTTCCTTTCCATTTAAATTACTCTTCTTTTTCTGAACTGAAACATTTTGGCGAAAAATACTTTTTTTTCTAAAAATACTTTTTAAGAATGATTTTGTGCTCTTACCCGGAGCTTTCTTGGTGTTTTGATAAGTATTTGGGGAAGAGGACTGCTGCAATAAAACATCATCCTGCTGTCTTTGACGTTTTCTAGCCTTTCGAATTCTATTTTTCGTAGGCATTTTTCAAATTTAAAAAAGATCTGCAGTTGAATCTGTGGAAAAATATAATGAAAAATGTTATTAAGCACTATTACCAAACAGTAAATGAATAACAGTCATCAAAAACTTAACGTCCTACTTATTATTTAACATAGAAAATCTTTTGCACCAGCACTGCATCACAAGGACATTTTCAGTCATTTCCTCTTGAATGCAGATATACAATTGATTTATGTGCCGTGTTTATAAACAATTTTTTGAAATCAATTACATTTCTGGATATGTACTGCTAGAGCTTTATAGGTTACTTTGGGTCATATTTATAAGGCATATGAGTGTCTATAATGTTATTTTTCCTTTTTAAATGGAAAGCGTTGTTCATGGTGCAAGTTTCTTATAAATACGCTTCCACCTGCGAAACGGAACTTTGCGCGCAGAAAGCTGATTGGCTCTCCGGTGTCTGTCAACATTCTAAACAGACCGGAGCGGCCGCCATCTTATCTCTCGGTAGGATCGAGAGAGAAGAAGAGGTGAAAAACGAAGGGGGAATTTAATGAAAGGGGGCAAGGTATACCCCTCTTGACCCCCTAGGAATGTTGTTGGGGTTTTTAAAGGGTCCCGTGGGGAAAATAAAAAATATATATTTTTCACGGTAGAAGCGCTTTCCGAACACCGAACTGGGCCGCAAACTGCTGGCAAAACGGGAATAGGTATAAGGGGGTGCGGGAGACCATTTTGTGCTTCGTTTTAATTAAATTACTAAGTATAAGGGGGTGCGGGAGACGTATCCTAATCCCTTATATTTTCTGAGGGTGGCTGAGAAGGCTCATATATGTTGATACATGTGTTCCAGCGGCTCTGTGTGAGCTTTTTTTTTTCTTTGCTGCGTCACGTTTGTTAACGTTCGATTCGAAGGAAATCGGGAAGTGTTGACAACCATTTTGTCAGTGCGATAAAATATTTCGTTATAAATGAATCCTTATTGATAAACATTGTCTGCGCCATCTTGTCTTTTTTACAATGACACAATTTTGTCGTACACGGTAGCCATTTTAGATGCCAGGCCGGTCCCAGGCTATCACCTAGCCCTGCGGATGTAGTTTATGGCCCCAGCTGTAGAGAATCCACACATACCAACCCTCCCGATTCAAGCGTCAGACTACTGATTTCAGTGCTACTCTCCCGCCTCCCGATTCCTGCAACCAAAAACGCGGGGGTATATTACCAACCGCTAGCGATAACTTCTTTAGAGACAAAAATTATCGCCGCACATCGGCGATTTTTATCGCAGATAAACCTTGCTATTAGCAAGGTTTATCGCAAATGCGATAAAAAACGGCCGCAATGCATGAATATCGCTGAAAAGTCAGCAATATTCATGCATTATCCAGCAAATGCTCTTAGCCATGTTATCCACCTCTCATTAGATAACATGGCTAAAAACTGCTCGCAAATGCGATAAGAAGCGGCCGCAATGCATCAATATTGCTGAAAAGTCAGCGATATTCATGCATTATCCAGCATATGCTTTTAGCCATGTTATCCACCTCCCATTGGGTAACATGGCTAAGAACTGCTCATGGTCCCATGAGGAACGCTTTCCATTTAAAAACGAAAAAATAACATTATAGAAAAGAATCGTTTTTAAACACAACATATAAATCAATTGTATACCTGCATTCAAGAAGAAATGACTGAAAATATCCTTGAGACACATGAAAGCGTTTTCTGGAATGCCCTAGCACCATTTTTTGGACATTATTAACATGGCTATGTAACTCCCATATTCAAAATCTAAATTTGCCAAGCGCAAGTGGCAACGTATTTACAAGACACTTGCCCCATGAGGAATGCTTTCCATTTAAAAAGGAAAAAAATAACATCAATTACACTCAAATGCCTTATAAATATGACCCAAAGCTCTAGCAGTACATATCCAGAAATGTAATTAATGTCAAAAATGGTTTTTAAAAACAACATATCTGTTTCAGCTTTCATAAGAGACCATGGAATGGGCTTCCTATACAACAATAACTTGTGTTACTGCATGCCAGAATGCTACACCGAATATGCAATTACAATTTCTCAAAGTAACAAAATCTATTTCTATACCACTACAGACAAAGCCACAGTTTAAAAACACATCTTTCTTCATCATTTTCTCCTTAGCAAGGTTTATCGCAAATGCGAAAAAAACGGCCGCAATGCATAAATATCGCTGAAAAGTGAACGATATTCATGCATTATCCAACAGATGCTCTTAGCCATGTTATCCACCTCCCATTGGATAACATGGCGAAGAACTGCTCGCAAATGCGAAAAAAAACGGCCGCAATGCATGAATATCGTTGAAAAGTCAGCGATATTCATGCATTGTCCAGCAAATGCTCTGAGCCATGTTATCCACTTCCCATTAAATAACATGGCTAAGAACTGCTCAGGGCCCCATGAGGAACGCTTTCCATTTAAAAAGGAAAAATAACATCAAAGACACTCAAATGCCTTTTAAATATGACCCAAAACAACCTATGAAGCTCTAGCAGTACATATGCAGAAATGTAATTGATTTCAAAAACTATTTTTATAAACAACATATCTGTTTCAGCTTACATAAGAGACCATGGACTGGGCTTCATATACAACAATAACTTGTATAACTGCATTCCAGAATGCTACACCGAATATGCAATTACAATTTCTCTAAGTAACAAAATCTATTTCTATATCACTACAGACAAAGCCACAGTTTAAAAACACTGCTTTCTTCATCATTTTCTCCTTAATTCATACTATTCTCTATCTAAAATAAATAAATCTTTTCTCACCTTAGCAAATACTTTTTGAGTTTTGAAAACAGTCTCAGAAATACACCAAATTGTCTTCAGCAGAAGAAAGAGGATGCACTCCAGAGGCTGCAGCTATTGAAAGCACAGAAATACAGATATTCATTTCACATATCTCTCATATTAGCCAATCATAACTCTTCCCTCACTTTTTTCAAATCAAAACCCTTCCCCCCTCTGCCCTCTCTACCTTTTTTCCATAGCAACGACCTCCTGGAAGACCTCTCACGTTTGCAAATTCACACAACAATGTTTCAATTGAACTCTGAACTCTCAGTGCACCTGCGTATCCAGTGCAATCTTTCATTAAAAGTTTCTTCCTTGACCATTCAAATTACATCTTTCAAAGAACACATCCATGCACCCTAACTTTCTGTTTTCAGAAATGGAAATACACCAATCACTGCTAATGAATCATTAGCATTGGAAATCCACAGTTTTTTTTCTTTACAAACTCCTACTGTTTCAACTGCCCTTTCATTACCATACTTCATCTGACTGCAGCACAACCTTCTCCCACCATGTTTAACGTCTGGATTGTTGGACATAGTTACATCCACTGGGCTCAAAGGTATGCCGAGAACAGAAATTTACACAACCTCAATTTACAAGATGTGGAAATTAAGTGGTTGGGCCAAAGAGGATTAAAATGTCACCAATTGATACCATTGGTGAAAACCTTTATGCATTTGCCAAAACCTGACCTGTTAATTGTGCACTGTGGAGGTAATGATTTGGGCACTTTGACAGGAGTAGGTCTGGAAATGCTATTAAAGGACACCTTTGAGCAATTAATGGCACTTTTTCCTCAAACTGCCTTGGTATATTCCAATATATGCCAAAGACAGAAATGGAGGTGGTCCAACCAATTTTGTCCACAAATTGAGAAGTCGAGGAAGCATGTAAACAAATCTGTTTCAGCTTTCATGAGAGACCATGGAATGGGCTCCCTGTACAACAATAACTTGCGTTACTACATGCAAGATATCTACAGAGGAGATGGAGTTCACTTCTCAGATGAGGGCAACAGAATTTTCATTCTGAATTTAAGAATGTGCATTGGTACCTACTTATAAGTACCTAAATGTACCATAAACCCAAAAGCTCTTCTCAGAGCTACCCTTCATCTAATCACTCACAATTATTATTTTTTTCTAACTTTTTTCACTAATTTTCCACAAAATACGCTCCCCGGTTCGCTAACCGAAAGCTAACCTCGCGGAATTTTTTAAAAAAATGTTTTTTTCCGCACATTTAAACCTCGTCAGCCACCCTCAGAAAACATAGGGGGTCAAGATAAGTCTACCGTGCCCCCTTCTACACATTCTGAACATTATTTGCCCTCCATCTTGTATCTTAATGCGACCGAAACACAAAATGGTGGACTCCCGTGACGCTTAAGGTTCGCTAACCGGGCCGCTTTCCAGAAAGCGGTCCTAAAAAAAGGTGGGAAAGTAATTAGCAGAAAAACGACTAGAGACACTCTCACCAAATATAGATTACCTCATACTACATAACAATCCCTTTCATTCTCACAAATTTGATTGAAATTTCATTTAGCCATTTAGCCTGTAGACCTATCTAAATACCCTGAGGTAAATTACTTCACAAAACACATATAAAATATTGGAATTGACAACCAATGAAAACTTTACTTTCATTTACAATTTTTATTACCTGACATTTGATTGGTTATATACCTGAATATATATAAAGGAGGAGAAGGAAACACAGCCATTTTCACTGCTACTTCCTGAACTACATTTAAAGAGCCTTTTCACCTCCCTGTAAAGTTATTTGATAATTTGTAAGTGGCACTTTAAATTAATTTGTAAAAACGTTTATTGATAATTATTTACTGTCCCCCTGCTATAGTTATAGATATAGATAACCTCCTCTGTTACATTTATTGATTGACTTACACTTCTCTGCTATAATTATGAATTTACTTACTTTAACTTCACTGTTAAAAAAACAGAACAACATGTCTGAACTTAAACCCAACAGTGCCCTAAGTCTTCTAATATAATTTTTTTTTTTAGGCAATTTACAGCAAAAAAATGGAAGGGGAGCAAGAAGAAACTAATGTTTCCTTCGAGATTACATCCGAAAACATTGTAACTGAAGAAAATGTGGATGAAGATTTTATGGATCAATCTTTTGACGAACAATTTATTCAAACCTTACAAGAGACAGAAACATCCATGTTCGACGAGATACCAGATGATATAATGCTGGAAGTTTTAATAAACTATGAAAATAATAAATAATTTTTTTTAAAATCAAAATAAATAAATAAATAAAAAAACGAACAAAAACAACAAATAATTAACATACAGTATTAGAAAAGTCTATCATTCTTTTATCCTTAAAGTACGCTGCCCAGAACGCTTTCCGGTTCGCGAACTTGGCGCTTACCACGCAAAAAAAATAAATATATATATATTTTTTTTTTGAACCCTCCTAGGCCCTTTTAAAACCTCCACATAAAACCTAGGGGGTCAACGAGGATCTACTATGCCCCCTTATGGTAACTACCCCCTTTGTTTTTGCCTCCTCTTGTCTCTCGATCCTACCGAGAGACAAGATGGCGGCCGCTCCGGACTGTTTAGAATGTTGACAGACACCGAAGGGCCAATCAGCTTCGCTTCGCAAAGTTCCGATACGCGAAAAGTTCGCTAACCGGATCGCTGCCCAGAGCGCTGTTACAGATATATATCTTGATTTAAACGGTAATTTCTCAAAATCCACTGAAGCACATATATTGAGACCTAGCAAAGGCACATCGGGCTAACAGTCCCTACAATTTTGCCAAGTTTCGTGAAAATCCATTCAGCCGTTCGGCCTAAAAGTGAGTCCAACCGCCCTATGGAAATTAACATGGGAAAAACGCGTTTTGGGACCCCCCTTTTTTCTCGGCCCCCCCTTGACGACCCCCCCCCAAATTTTCAGGGGCTGCTCAGAAACAAAATGTGCCATTTTCCTGAAAATTTCAGCCGATTCCGTCCACAAACGCTAAAGTTATTAGACATAGAATTTTCAGAAATGCCATAGGGAAAAAATCCTAACTATATATACCTACTGGCGACCGCCAGTAGGTAATATATATATATATATATATATGCACGAAAATTCGTCACTAGCCAAAGCAGCCGCCTCAGCCCAACACTCCAACACTGACGAAGGAACAGACCCAGTTTTAGGTGCTTTAATCGAGGTGTTTTATTTCCAGCAAGCCTGCCGCCGCCATAACGCGTTTCGCCTTTCACAGCTTGATCACATGGCCAATTGCTGAGAGCCAATGCCATACATTTAAAGTGCTAGTGCGCGCGCAATTTTCACAAAGTATTCAACAACATAGAAAAAATACTTCATCCTCATGTGCTAACATTTGTATGCAAAGTTATAAACATACCATGTTAAAAGTACAAGTGGCTTAATTTATAAAATATATAAATATATATTTACACATTAAAAACCACAAAATTTAAATAACTGTATGAATACAAGTTATTTTAAAGGTGAACGTGAACCAGCAAGAATTGTTCTTAGATTCACAAGGTTAAGTTGTTCACATAATTACTCTCTCCCCAACTGTACAAGGCACTGAGCAGAAGAAATAAAGCCCCAGTGGGCACAGAATCTTGTCAAATTGCACTACAATATTACACATTTCATTCTAACATTGGCAAAAATTGAGTGTTAAGTAAATGAGATTTCTTAAAGTGCTCGTGCTTGGTGCTCAAAATATAACTTAAAAGAAAAGAAATCAATACTTGATGTAGAAAACATGTTGTGTTCAACCTATGGTCATACACCATAGGCTTATCCTCCTCCTATTTGAACGAAGCTCTTAACACAGATTGTGAGGAGGCGTCAGATGGTCAAATATAACAACAACATTGTTATTACTTAAAAACCAAGTACCCATTTGGCAGCACATACAAATCATAATAATTAAAGAATTCATCCTGAAAAAACTGTGGCGAAGGAATATCAATATACAAATGCTCCAATCAAACTATAAACAAGTGTATAAATCCTCCGTCGCATTTAAACCCTGTGGCTGCTTGCTGTCTAATTCTAGGATGTATCTCGTCTCAAGGAAAGATATGCGGGGTTGGAACTGTGCTGTTGTTCAAAATGCCTAGCAACAGGATAGGCCTGGTCTCTGTTAGAGATAGCTCTAATGTGCTGAAGCACACGTTTGTGGACCGGCAGGCGGGTGCTCCCCACATACCTGAGACCACATGTGCACTCCAGCACATAGACCGCGTAATCTGTCTTGCATGTAAGGCGTTTAGTAATGCTCCTAGGAGTACTGGAGAATGGGACAACATAGCTAGATTTGTTGATCCCATGTTTACATGCCTTACATTGTATGCATTTCTTAAATCCCCCTCCCAACGCCCTCCACATTGATGACATCTGTGGTTCCAGGGCATTTTGGACCAAGGCATTAGCCATAGACTTAGATTTCCTAAAGGTCAGGAGTGGTTTTTTTGATATCTTGTTGCCAATAACCGGATCCCCGAATATGAGGTTCCAGTTATCACAAAATATCTTTCTAAAGGCTGAGTGCTGCCGGCTGTATGTAACAATCATGCGAGGACTGCTAACCCCCCCCACCGGGGTTGTTTCTGCCTCCCTGTTTCTGGGGATCAGGGCAGATTCACGGGATATCTGTTGGGTCCTCCTCTGTGCGGACTCAACCAAGGATCTAGAATATCCCCTTGCTAGGAATCTATTTTTACAAGCTTCCTGAGCTAAGATGCATTCCTCATCACTGCTACAAATACGCTTGATACGCAACATTTCTCCATACGGAATGCTGCGTATCAAGTGGCCAGGGTGGTGGCTGGCTGCGTGCAGGATGGTGTTGCCTGCTGTCGGCTTTATGTATAGTCTAATTTGCATACAATTTTCACTGATATATATTTCCATATCCAGAAAACAGACCTTTTTAGCATCAATACAAGATGTAAAATGCAGGTTCAAACTATTTACATTCAGCCTTTCAACAAATTGCCTTGCTGCCTCCTCCGTCCCTCTCCAAACAAAAAATAGGTCATCAATGTAACCTAGATAGGTGACCACATGCTGTTCCATGGTTGCTCGCAGATCCCCCGCCAGGACCTGTTCCTCCCATAGCCCCATGTGCAAACATGCATAGCTAGGGGAGAAACAGGCCCCCATGGCAACACCTCTGATTTGATGGTAAATCTGATTATTGAACAGAAAGAAATTCTGCTCCAAACACATTTGGACCATGGATAACAGCATCCTGTTGTGAACCCCATAATATATGGGACGTTTGTTGAGGAAATGTTCTATTGCCTTGAGCCCATCTCGATGGGAAATTGAGGTGTATAGCAAGGATACATCCAAAGTCATTAGAACAAGGTCTGGGCCCCAAACCAAATGCTCTGTTTTACGAATGAAATCCGTTGAATCTTGCACATATGAGTCCAAACCCTTCACCCAATCCTGAAGAAAAAAGTCTATGTACTTTGATACATTTTCTAAGGAGCTGTCTATTGCGGAAATTATTGGGCGTCCAGGGGGTGTATTACAGTTCTTGTGGACTTTGGGGATTAAGTAAAACGAAGGAACCACTGGATGTTCTTTTCTCATAAAGCGGAATTCATCCTCTGTGATAATGCCTCCACTTCTCCACGCCTGGAGTTTGGCTGCTTGATCTCCCCATGTTGCCTTCAATGTGGGCCAATTACTCTTTCTATAACATGCAGAGTCATTAAGCTGTTTTTCCGCCTCCTGCAAGTATAAGTCCCGAGGCCACAAAACAACGTTACCCCCCTTATCTGCTTGGCGCACCAAAATGTTATTGTCCGCAGTAAGTTTGTCCACCAGTTGCATGTAGCTCCAATTGCGTTTATTCATGACATTGCGCTTACTATTAGTGGCAACATATAATTGTTTTAACTCTTTGGTCACTAGATCATGGTAAACGTCTATGTTGTCATGGAGCATGGTGGGCTGAAAAGTTGATTTAGGTTTGAAGGATGTTAAACCTGCTGCTGCATTTACTCGCTCCATGATACAATTGCCCCCTTCGTTTCCAGAAGATTCATTCTGGAGAGACCATATCGCATTGACATCCTCCTGGTCTCCCACAGTCAACAAAGTGGGGCTGTTAGTTTCTACAGGATTTTGTTTCTTGGATTGGAGACAGTGAAATTTGCTCAATTTGAGCTTACGGATAAACCTGTAAGTATCCATTCGTGCATCTGCATAATTAAAATTGTTCGGCAGGCAATATGACAAACCCAAAGCAAGAACTGCTTCCTCCTGCTTGGTCAATTTCGTTTTCGTGAGATTGATCACTGAGTTGGTGTTTCCGATTGCGCTTGATTGCGTTTCTGGGATCGGTTCCATCTTCCCTTCGGGGGTCCCTTTGCTTTTACCTTTGCGGCTCCTGCACTTTTTGCGGCGTTGGTTCCGCCGGTAGTTGCGCCTGGTGCTTGTTTTGTTCTCGACCGCAGTGTGTCCCTGCGATCCAGGCATAAGCAATCTACTTCCTCCGCTATGGTAAGTCTGGTAAACCCCAACGCATGGTCCGTTCTGCTCTCGCCTTCCGGTTCACTCTCAATGTTGGAACTTAATTCCGAACTTGAAATGGAGTTGTCACGTGTGGCAGGCACTCTACCCTGCGCCCCCTTGACTCTGGCTATCACCCCATCGTACCGTCTGGCAAAAGTAAAAATTTGGCCATTTGCATAGTCTAAGCGGTCTCTTTCAAACTTGTAGGCCTTCCTTTTTTTGATGATTTCCTCTTCCTTGTTTGAACGGACCATCATTTCCTCACGCAATTTCTTAATCTGATCATTTGTACCCAATCCAATTATTTCCTCCTCCAATTTATCAACCTCAATTTGCAACTTTTCACGGTCACTTGAGGCATATTTCACCAGAATTTTCAACAATTTTGCAGATGACTCTAGATTGGCTTCAGCCCATTCCTTAAGCATTAACGGGTCAGGATTCTCGTAACTGGGGGCTAATGTTATTCTGAGCCCCCTCGGTACTCTGTTAACTTGCAAATACCTTGAAAGAGACCTGTGCTCCCACCATTTCGATTGTTCTGATCTCATTACCTTCTCCAGTTTTTTGAACAAGTCTCGAATGGTGGGATTCCCTGTGATTGCCTGTGCTGCCTGTGGGACTTGGCCAGACCCCCCAGCCGGGGAATCCAAGAACATCGTCTCCGCCGCCTCCTCCCGCTCACGCAACTTGTTTGCGGACATTACGGCACTTTGGGCTGGGAGCTTCAATCGCTCCACCTCGATTCGCTGTTTGGTGCTAATTAAGTGAGCAAGCACCGTCACACATGCACACTCCTTACCGGGTCGTCCTTAAAAAGACTGTTCTCGCGGGCTCACCGCTGCAAGCGCCGGCCAGCGCTCCCTTCCTTCAGGTGTCAGCTCCAAACAGTCCGGTAATCCAAGGCGCCCGGGGGCAACGCGGCTTACTCCTCCCGGAGTTCGTAAATCCTCTTCCGGGTTACCAGCCGAGGGAATGCTTCCTGCCGCTTAGCCCAAACCAACAAGGAGGGGTTCTGTTCGTACCGTGGAAGCCTCTACAGTAACACAAATGCACGAAAATTCGTCACTAGCCAAAGCAGCCGCCTCAGCCCAACACTTCAACACTGACGAAGGAACAGACCCAGTTTTAGGTGCTTTAATCGAGGTGTTTTATTTCCAGCAAGCCTGCCGCCGCCATAACGCGTTTCGCCTTTCACAGCTTGATCACATGGCCAATTGCTGAGAGCCAATGCCATACATTTAAAGTGCTAATGCGCGCGCAATTTTCACAAAGTATTCAACAACATTAAAAAAATACTTCATCCTCATGTGCTAACATTTGTATGCAAAGTTATAAACATACCATGTTAAAAGTACAAGTGGCTTAATTTATAAAATATATAAATATATATTTACACATTAAAAACCACAAAATTTAAATAACTGTATGAATACAAGTTATTTTAAAGGTGAACGTGAACCAGCAAGAATTGTTCTTAGATTCACAAGATTAACATGGGGAAAACACGTTTTAGGAACCCCCCTTTTTCTTGGCCCCCGCTTGACGAATCCCCCTGAAACTTTCAGGGACGAAGCGTAGCGTAGATGAGCAAATTTAAGGAAAATTACACGCAGATTCCTCAATCGGCGCCAAAGTTATTCCCAATAGAATGTTGGGGATTTCCTATGGTAACAAGGTCCTAACTATATATACCTACTGGCGACCGCCAGTAGGTAATATATATATATATATATATGTATATATATATATATATATATATATATATATATATATATATATATATATATATATATATATATATATATATATATATATATATATATATATATATATATATATATATATATATATATATTACCTACTGGCAGTCTGGCAGTCGCCAGTAGGTAGTTATAGTTAGGATTTTTTTCAAGCCTGTGAATATTTTTTGAAAACAAGAAGCAGACATTTGGAAGCCCACTCCAAAATGTTGCTTCAAATGATTGAACTGTGCCTTGATGAAAATGTCTTCCTGTTCAATGGGTCTCTATACAAACAAATCCAGGGGACTTTTATGGGCACCTGCTTTGCCCCCAGCTATGCCAACCTCTTGGTAGGCTGGTGGGAGGAGCAGGTGCTCAGGAATGATGACCTGGAACATTGGACCAACTGCGTGAATGTCTGGCTCCGCTACATAGATGATGTCTTTTTTGTGTGGGAGGGGAGTGAGAATGACCTATTTGGATTTGTAGATGCACTTAATCTGTATAACCTAAACTTAAGATTTACTATGCAACATAGCCAGCAAACAATCGACTTCCTTGATATCAAACTGAATATCAAGAATAATACGATTGAAACCGAGATCTTTAGAAAGGCAACAGCAGGGAACTCCGTGCTCCATTCCAATAGCTGCCACCCCCCCAGCTTTAGGTGGGCAATCCCTTTTGGCGAGTTTTTACGCGCCAAGAGGAATTGCAGCACTGAAGAAACATACCAAAAACACAAGAAAATGATGCATGAAATGTTCAAAGTGAGAGGTTACCACACCAACATGTTGAAAAAAGGTGAAGACAGAGTAGCCCTCATTCAAAGAAATGAAGCATTATTTAAAGACTCGAGAGCCAGCCCCCCCAAATCCAAAAGCTCCTATAAGATTGGTAACCACTTACAATACCCAGTCTTCAGCTTTCAGCCAGATAGTAAGAAGGAGGTGGGATATCCTTTTAAAGGATAAGGTGTTAAAAGAAAGACTCGACCCACACCCCTCCATCACATATAGAAAAGGGAAATCCATCAAAGATCTAATAGTGCAGAGTCACTTAGAGTAGAAGAAAATTTGGCTGGCAGCAAAAGGTGGGTTTTTCAAATGTGGAAAATGCAAAGCCTGTAGCCATAGCACCAATGCAAGGGAGGTTGAACTGAAAAGAATAAAGAGAAAATGGAGAATCACTAAAAACATCCAATGTACCACTGATCATGTTATCTACGTTGTAACCTGCCCTTGTGGCAAATGGTACATAGGTTCAACTACCTTCCCAGTAAAAAAGCGAATCTTAGAGCATTGGCGTGCCATCACAAACAAAGACTTTGCATACAGTACGGCCAAACACTTCCACCAGTATCATGATGGAGATTGGACCAAAGCGAAATTTTTCGCGCTGGATTCAATCCCCAAACATATCAGAGGAGGGGAACGTTTGACAGCCTTGGGCAGAGCAGAGTCCAAATTCATTCTACAAGCAGGGTGTATCTTTCCTTTTGGGATGAACATTGATGAGGAGATGTATGTACACCTGTAAACTGTTGATCTGCAAGCTTCCCATTTCCCCCTTTAAAGAGACTCCGATTTCATGACATATATCTCCAATATGTCTTTTAATTAATATGATTTGAATTTTAACAATGTTTGATTATCTACTGTTCACAGTTATCAATATTATTTTGTAGAATTGACACGTTTAATTTTGGAGGAGCAGGATATCGTGGAGAAGGCTATTATGTCCTAATAATCAAAATGTACAATGCTTTCAATTGAACTAATGTTTCCTTTTTTCATTGTTTTTCTTTCCCTAGAGTGCTAGACCTCGTCTTGATATGAAGCAACAAACCACTGATAGAGAATATTGTTATGAGCACCACTGCCTCACATGAAATTACTGAATACGACTATAAGCACGGGATAGATCAATTTGGGAAAATATTCATGAGTAGTTCATTTCACTGCTTCCCTGTATTGACTAGACACAGACCATAGCCTTTTGTCACCAAGTTTAGACACGTAAGAATGAGATTGAAATACATGAAGTTATGATACTAAGGGTACTATACCCAAGTGACCTAATCCTTCTAGATATAATTCTATCTATTCTCAAATCTCAGACATAACTCCTGTATCTCTATCACTTCCTCCCTCCTTTTCAGCCTGTCCTCTCATTCAAAACATATGGGTCCTACACCCTAAGGCGCAATGTGTGACAATTTACTTTGAACCTAAAAATGAAATGTATCACTCAATTACGATTTAAAAAACCAAACAATTGGGAAAATGCATTATTATAGATTTTCAACAGTGATTCTTTTGTTGTTGTGAATAATGCATGTTTTTTTAAAAAGAAGTCTCCGTGTGATGCTTGTAAACACGGAGAACTTTCTTCCCTTTTTATGATTTCTGTCAGTATTTAAATGATGAGGAAAAAAAATGGTGGTCATGTGACCAAGAGCCCGTGAGCTCGAAACGCGTCGTTTGTTTATGCCCAAATAAACAACTTCTTCCAGTACCTGATGGTGTGGCTTGTCATCCTTTTCCTGATCGAGAGGACTCCGTGGATATATATATATATATATATATATATATATATATTACCTACTGGCAGTCTGGCAGTCGCCAGTAGGTAGTTATAGTTAGGATTTTTTTCAATGTTAAATCTCAAAATTCTATTTGGAATAACTTTGGCGCCGGTTGACGAATCTGCCTGAAAATTTCCTCAAAATGGCCTCGTCGAGCTCCGATCCTTCCCTGAAAGTTTGGGGGATGCGTCAAGCGGGGGCCGAGATAAAAGGGGGGTCCCAAAACGCGTTTTCCCCATGTTAATTTCCATAGGGCGGTCGACCTCACTTTTAGCCCGAACGGCTGAATGGATTTACACCAAATTTGGCAAAATTGTAGGGACTGGTAGCCCGATGTGCCTTTGCTATGTCTCAAGATATGTGCTCCAGTGGATTTTGAGTAATTTAGGTTCCAAAAAATATATATACCTGTAAGCGCGCCCCGGTACGCGCTCCGGGGAGCGCTCCGGGCGCGCCATGCGACTTGCGCACAGAAAGCTGATTGGCTCTCGGGTGTCTGTAAACATTCCAAACGGTCCGGAGCGGCCGCCATCTTGTGTCTGGGTAGGATCGAGACACAAGAGGTGGCAAAAACAAAGGGGGAAATTACCATAAGGGGGCAGGGGTAGACCCCCCTGACCCCCTAGGTTTGATGTGGGGGTCATAAAAGGGCCCCGCGGGGCATAAAATTATTATTATTTTTTGATTTTTGCGGGGGGAGCGCCCGGTACGCGCACCGGGGAGCGGACCGGGGAGCGTACCATGGGGGAAAAAAGGAAGACAGTTTTTTTAAAAATGTAGCATTTTCATATAAATTAAGGTAGTTCTGAAAAGAACTGTTTTTTTTTCTTTTTGTTGTTTTATATATTTTTTTGTTTTTTGGAACATCTTTTTTTGGGGGGATTTTCAGAACAATTTTATATTTTTTTTGTAGTTTTTCTGGGGTTAAACAAAAGACAGGGAATTGCAAACAGCTCAACTGGAGCAAAAAAATAGAAGAAAATTAAGGTTGCTTGCTGCAGTGATGGTTGTCTGCAGCTCGATTAAGTAAAGTGATGCTCTGCTCACCATATGTTTTGTTGCAATATATGCAAACAAATTTAAATTTTGAAAACTTGGTTTGGACATTAGGGACCATCTCCCTAGCCTCTGCACCCGTTGGAGTGGGTTGGTTGGAGGTGCTTGATGTAGAAGGATGGGGAGGGTTCTTGGTCAGTTGCCTGACTTCTGCTCTTGAATAATTGTTTGGGTGCTTCCTCTGCATATGCCTTATCATTGTGTGGTTCCCAAACGAATATTTCTTGTTTGGGTTCCCTGTTGACAGTTCTTGGTCACAGATGAGGCAAGTCACCTTTGCCGCATTTACTTTTTTGGCACCCCTTGGCATTTATTTTGAAAAACTCCCAAATAAAATGTTCTTTGGGTTTGTATGGGGGATTGTCCTCAGGCAGATATTGCCTCTCCTCCTGCTCCTCTTCGTCCTCCCCTTCTTCATGACCACCAATGTGGTCTTGTGGTGGTCTTTGTGGTGGTGGTGGAGGTGGTGGTGGTGCATATGCACCTGCAGCTGCTACCAGTGAAGCCATTTCTCACAGAATGCAGGTCTTCTTCACTCAAACAACAAAGTGAAAATGAGGAAAAAAGGTGAGGCCTTTCATCATTTGGAAAACAAAACTGTTGTGAACCAATCAAAAGTGTTATTTTCAGGTCACATGACCAGACGCGCTTACGCTACGTGCCCCGGGGCGCGTCCCGGGGCGCACCCAGGGGCGTGTCGCGTAAGCACGTCGAATGCTTCCGGGTGCGTTTACGCCGAGCGTATCACGCGGACGCGGCTACGCGATACGTCACGATCATGTTTTCGTTCGCGACATTGGCGCTAACGGGACGCTTCCCGGTTCGTGCACCGGGGCGCTTCAAACAAGTACGCTCTCCGGGGCACTCACCGGGGCGTGCACCGGGAGCACTCCAAGGAAAAAATAAACATTTTTTTTTAAAAATTACAACAAAAAAAATGGGAAAAATTGTAGGGACTGGTAGCCCGATGTGCCTTTGCTATACTCAAGTGGTTATTACGAAAATTAACTTTGAAAAAAATATATATTGTTCTACATTGGGCTATATATATATGTAAGAGCCCAAATGTAGCCCAAATGTAGCCCAATGTAGCCCAATGTAGCCCAAAGATGGCCACCAGAGACAGAAAAAAAACAAATGTAGCCCAAATATCAGCCATATGTAGCCCAACTATAGCCCAATGATAGAATGTACCAGAGTGTTCTAAAGAACAACTAGAGCGTTAACAGACTTACTTATAAAGTGAGACTTATAGTTAGGAATTAGCATTTCAAAAACCTATGAAATTCACTGAAAAAAACGTAGGTTTCACACCAGTTATAGTTAGGAATTAGCATTTAAGAAACCTATTAAATTCACTGAAAAAAACATAGGTTTCACACCAGTTATAGTTAGCTGGAAATTTTACTGACATAAATCCATTGGAATTTCACGTTATAGTTAGTTGGACTCACTATAACTTGCGCGCCTGCAATGCACTGCTGATGATGTCACATATTACATCACTCATGACATCACTGATGACTCCATCCTTGTGACAGAGTGTCAGACCTCCTTTCAGTGTAATGTAACCCTTGAAACACATATTCAAAAATAGAAACGAACATTTACAAAAAAGTGGAGCTACCTATACCAGTTACAACAACCAATTCAGTAATTCCACCATTTATATACACATCCACTCATTCACCAACAGTTCTATACAGTCATTCATACATATACTCACTTATCATATGTAGTGAGACACTTACATCCGTTAACACACCGACAGTCTTCCAAAAGTTACTCACACACATACTCACACATGCAAATAAACTATAGAACATCCATTTATTTACATATACAGCTATACACACACTGGCACATTACTTCTAAGGAAACTTACACATACTTACTCTCTTAAACAATCACTTATAGAAACACACACTTATTTAAACAGGAACTCTTTCAATCTCTCACTCTCACATATACTCACTTATATACATCAATACTCACATATACTAGATTAAAACATATGTAGTTACTCATAAAGACACTAGTGAGACAGTCATTCACTCACTAACACACACATATACACACTCTTCCACCCATACAGTCCTGCACATATGCTGTCTTCAAAACACATACAAACAGTGAGTTAGTCATTGATGCATCTATGTGCTAAGTAACACCCCCACCAAACCATACAGACACTCATACTGATACTAAAAAAACATCTAATAACACATATACACACACATGTAGCTACTCACCAACCCATGCAGCCACTTATACACAAAGTGAAACACTGATACAAACATTTAAATATTTAAACAATAGTCGCTAATATATGTATTCACTAAGATACACTTAATAAGCCAGTTAACCAATCATTTTTTTTAAACATCCATTAAGACACTTATTTAAACATTTATTCTTCCATCGACCTTTACATATACATATATAAACATATTTATTTTTCAGAAAGACACATTCACTGGATGGTGTCATCAGTGATGTCATGAGTGATGTCACTGAGCATGTAATGAGTGATGTAATATGTGACGTCATCAGCAGTGCATTGCAGGCGCGCAAGTTATAGTGAGTCCAACTAACTAAAACGGGGAATTTCAATGGTTTTATGTCAGTAAAATTTCCAGCTAACTATAACTGGTGTGAAACCTATGGTTTTTTCAGTGAATTTAATAGGTTTTTTAAATGCTAATTCCTAACTATAACTGGTGTGAAACCTATGGTTTTTTCAGTGAATATATATATATATATATATATATATATATATATATATATATATATATATATATATATATATATATATATATATATATATATATATATGTATGTATGTATGTATGTATGTATGTATATTTATATATATTCACTGAAAAAACCATAGGTTATAGACCATATATAGTTAGGAATTCGCATTTACAAAACCTTATTTTACTCACACAAAACCATTGAAATTCCATATATAGTTAGTTGCACTAACTATATATCGCGCACCCGCAATCCACTGCTGATGATGTCACATATTACATCATTCATGACATCTCAAATGACATCACTGATGACATCTCAAATGACATCACTGATGACATCACTGATGACATCTCATTTGACATTACTGATCACATCACTGATGATATCATTCATGTGATAATACGATGAACCTCTTCAGACTCTAATATAACCTTAGATACAATCAGTGTAAACAGACACTCACAGACTGTCACTCATCCATGGAGTTACTCACACACCTAGTCAGTAATGCAAAGAATCAATCACACCTCCATTTCCTCAACTATACAGTTATACAAACTTTACTTATTCAAACATATACTAACACATATTTACTCTCTTATACAATCCCTGATACAAGTTCACAATGATCCATACAGCCACTCACACATTCACTGGCTCTTATGCACAGTTATTTATATATGTCAACTCTCACATGTACTGTGTTTTACATATGTACTTACTTTGACATGTAGCACTGAGATATCCATTCACTCACCAATACACTCATGCACACAGTCAACCGCCCATACAGCTGTTTCCACATGCACTTTTGAAACCATACATCTAGTGAATCAACTGCTCACACATCTATGCACAGAGTCATACATCTTCCAGCCACCCACACACACACTCAGTCTCCCATTTAAATACTTGGGCAACCAATCAATAACCCATATAGTTACTCATATAGCTACTTATCAACATATGCAACAGTTTACAGAACAACAGACATAATGATGCACAAATTAAGACAGTTTAGTCACTAACCCATGCACTCAGTGAGACACATTTAATCACTCACTCATACAGTCAGTCATGCACCTACTAAATCCTTCATCCAGACACTTATACATCCACTCATTCTTCAATATGTAAGACATATTTTAACTTTACAGAAACATACAGTCACTGGATGTTGTCATCAGTGATGTCATCAGTGATGTCATTTGAGATGTCATCAGTGATGTCATCAGTGATGTCACTGACCATGTCATGAATGATTTAATATGTGACATCATCAGCAGTGGATTGCGGGTGCGCGATATATAGTTAGTGCAACTAACTATATATGGAATTTCAATGGTTTTGTGTGAGTGAAATAAGTTTTTGTAAATGCGAATTCCTAACTATATATGGTCGATAACCTATGGTTTTTTCAGTGAATTTTCAAGGTTTTGTAAATGCTAATTCCTAACTATATATGGTCTATAACCTATGGTTTTTTCAGTGAATTTTCAAGGTTTCCTAAATGCTAATTCCTAACTATATATGGTCTATAGCCTATGGTTTTTTCAGTGAATATATATATATACATATATATATATACATATATCATCTGTATATCTATATAAATACAAACATAAATGCATGCATACATATACTTTTATGCATACAGATGCATGTTATTTACATGAAAGTTGAAAAAACACTAATAAAAGCAAAGCTAAAAAGCCACCTCATTACAAACAGAATGGCTTTAACTTAAACGAGGGCGAGATCAATTGCATTTTCAATGCTTGTTTACTTTGGTTCCATCAAGAAGGCATTCAGATGTGTCACACATTTGCCATAAATTCAGAATGTTAGCACTCTAGTTGCACATTAGATCACTGTAGTAAAGCTTCTGCTCACCAGGGACGTCTGCTGCTGGTATTCAAAGTGCATGTTTCAGTCTGCATGTCAGAATGTTTTTAATGAAATAGAAGAGGATTTGAGAAATCACTCAAAATGATCCCTAAGTTTTCTTTCTGAAGCACTAATCATACTTTCTATGGCAAAATTAACCCCCTCATGTTGTTCCTTTTTAAATTGAGTGTTTTCAGACTTACCACTTCATTCCAATCAAGATGGCTTCTGGTGTGCCATACTTTTGTCATAAGTAAGACTGTTAGCGCTCTAGTTGTTCTTTAGAACACTCTGGGACATTCTGTCATTGGGCTATACTTGGGGTACATCTGGGTGATATTTGGGCTACATTTAGGCTCTTTTGTCTCTGGTGGCCATCTTGGGAGACTGTATGTCAGAATTTTTTAATGAAATTGAAGATGGTTTGAAAAGTCACTCAAAATGTGCCCTAATTTTTCTTTCTGCAGCACTAATCATAATTCATATGGCAAAATATAACCCCTCATTTTGTTCCTTTTTAAATTAAATGTTTTAAGAGTTACCACTTTATTCCAATCAAGATAGCTTCAGGTGTGCCATACCTTTGTAATAAGTAGGACTGTTAGCGCTCTAGTTGTTCTTTAGAACACTCTGGGACATTCTGTCATTGGGCTATACTTGGGCTACATCTGGGTGATATTTGGGCTACATTTGGGCTCTTTTGTCTCTGGTGGCCATTTTGGGAGACTGCATGTCAGAATTTTTTAATGAAATAGAAGAGGATTTGAAAAGTCACTCAAAATGTGCCCTAATTTTTCTTTCTGCAGCACTAATAATACCTTCTATTGCATAATATACCCCCTCATTTTGTTCCTTTTTAAATTAAATGTTTTAAGAGTTACCACTTTATTCCCATCACGATGGCTCCAGGTGTGCTATACCTTTGTAATAAGTAGGACTGTTAGCGCTCTAGTTGTTCTTTAGAACACTCTGGTACATTCTGTCATTGGGCTATACTTGGGCTACATCTGGGTGATATTTGGGCTACATTTGGGCTCTTTTGTCTCTGGTGGCCATTTTGGGAGACTGCATGTCAGAATGTTTTAATGAAATAGAAAAGGATTTGAGAAGTCACTCAAAATGTGCCCTAATTTTTCATTCTGCAGCACTAATCATACTTTCTATGGCAAAATATACCCCCTCATGTTGTTTCTTTTTAAATTAAATGTTTTAAGAGTTACCACTTTATTCCAATCAAGATGGCTTCAGGTGTGCCATACCTTTGTAATAAGTAGGACTGTTAGCGCTCTAGTTGTTCTTTAGAACACTCAGGGACATTCTGTCATTGGGCTATACTTGGGCTACATCTGGGTGATATTTGGGCTACATTTGGGCTCTTTTGTCTCTGGTGGCCATTTTGGGAGACTGCATGTCAGAATGTTTTAATGAAATAGAAAAGGATTTGAGAAGTCACTCAAAATGTGCCCTAATTTTTCATTCTGCAGCACTAATCATACTTTCTATGGCAAAATATACCCCCTCATGTTGTTTCTTTTTAAATTAAATGTTTTAAGAGTTACCACTTTATTCCAATCAAGATGGCTTCAGGTGTGCCATACCTTTATAATAAGTAGGACTGTTAGCGCTCTAGTTGTTCTTTAGAACACTCTAGGAGGCTTCAGTAGAACACAAAGGAATCAACTGACAGTCTCTATCCTTGGTGGATGTACATGTTTTACTGAGAATGTCAGACTTCATTTTCACATGACTGAGAAAGATAATGTGAATTTACAGAAAATATGCTTTCAGTTTAGCTTATAGATCCCCTTCCAAACCACTGTGGGAAAATCATGAGATATTAGTTTTCTTTCAAACAATATTCATGATATCACAGCAGAAGGTTTTTTCACATGGTAAAATCACCTTAGAACCCACCACAATTCCTAAAACGAGTATGGTACCATCAACAAATGATTTATAATGTAACTAAAGTCCTAAAACCCTCTATTAACTACAATGCTTTTTAATGAGGTGCTATCATGTATATTGGTCCCAAGATGGCTGCCAACACTTCTTGGATGAAGTGCTGACAGCCAATCTGATCAGATGTGTGGTTAGGCTCCGCCCAGATATATATCTTTTTTTGAACCTAAATTACTCAAAATCCACTGGAGCACATATATTGAGACCTAGCAAAGGCACATCGGGCTAACAGTCCCTACAATTTTGCCAAGTTTCGTGCAAATCCATTCAGCCGTTCGAGCTAAAAGTGAGGCCAACCGCCCTATGGAAATTAACATGGGAAAAACACGTTTTGGGACTCCCCTTTTTTCTCGCCCTCCCTTGATGAAACCCCCCCAAATTGTCAGGGGCTGCTCAGAAACACAATGTTCCATTTTCCTGAAAATTTCAGCCAATTCCGTCCACAAACGCCAAAGTTATTAGACATAGAAGTTTCAAAAATCCCATAGAGAAAAAATCCTAACTATATACACCTACTGGCGACCGCCAGTAGGTAATATATATATATATATATATATATATATATATATATATATATATATATATATATATATATATATATATAGACCTGACATAAGCTGTAAACTAATAAAGACCTGCTTCTACCATGACATCTGGTGTCCTTCTCCCATCCTCTGGAGCGCTACCAGCTGGGGTGCATCAGAGAGGTGTGGGAAAACTCGTTTGGATATATATATATTCACAGAAAAAACCATAGGTTATAGTCGATATATAGTTAGGAATTTGCATTTACAAAACCTTGAAAATTCAATGAAAAAACCATTGGTTTTAGGCCATATATAGTTAGGGATTTGCATTTACAAAACCTTATTTTACTCGCATAAAACCATTGAAATTCCATATATAGTTAGATGCGCTAACTATATATCGCGCACCCGCAATCCACTGCTGATGATGTCACATATTACATCATTCATGACATGGTTAGTGACATCACTGATGACATCACTGATGACATCTCAAATGACATCACTGATGACATCACTGATGACAACATCCAGTGACTGTATGTTTCTGTAAAGTTAAAATATGTCTTACATATTGAAGAATGAGTGGATGTATAAGTGTCTGGATGAAGGATTTAGTAGGTGCATGACTGACTGTATGAGTGAGTGATTAAATGTGTCTCACTGAGTGCATGGGTTAGTGACTAAACTGTTTTAATTTGTGCATCATTATATCTGTTGTTCTACAAACTGCTGCATATGTTGATCAGTAGCTATATGAGTAATTGTATGGGTTATTCATTGGTTGTCCAAGTATTTGTATGGGAAACTGAGTGTGTGTGTATGGGTGGCTGGGAGGTGTGTGACTCTGTACATAGATGTGTGAGTAGTTGATTCACTATATGTATGGATTCAAAAGTGTATGTGGAAACAGCTATATGGGTGGTTGACTGTGCATGAGTGTATTAGTGAGTGAATGGATATCTCAGTGCTACATGTCAAAGTAAGTACATATGTAAAACACAGTACATGTGAGAGTTGACATCTATAAATAACTGTGCATAAGAGCCAGTGAATGTGTGAGTGGCTGTATGGATCATTGTGAACATGTATCAGGGATTGTATAAGAGAGTAAAGTAAATATGTGTTAGTATATGTTTGAATAAGTAAGGTGTGTATAACTGTATAGTTGAGAAAATGGAGGTGTGATTGATTTTTGGCATAACTGACTAGGTGTGTGAGTAACTCCATGGATGAGTGACAGTCTGTGACTGTCTGTTTACACTGATTGTATCTAAGGTTATATTAGAGTCTGAAGAGGTTCATGGTATTATCACATGAATGATATCATCAGTGATGTGATCAGTCATGTCAAATGAGATGTTATCAGTGATTTTATCAGTGATGTCATTTGAGATGTCATCAGTGATGTCATCAGTGATGTCACTAACCATGTCATGAATGATGTAATATGTGACATCATCAGCAGTGGATTGCGGGTGCGCGATATATAGTTAGCGCATCTAACTATATATGGAATTTCAATGGTTTTATGCGAGTAAAATAAGGTTTTGTAAATGCAAATCCCTAACTATATATGGCCTAAAACCAATGGTTTTTTCATTGAATTTTCAAGGTTTTGTAAATGCAAATTCCTAACTATATATCGACTATAACCTATGGTTTTTTCTGTGAATTTCAATGGTTTTTTAATAGCAAATATCAAAAGCTGTCAAATGTCAAGTACGTGATAGGTAAAAACGTTTTCGTGTTTATGCACGCTGATGTCCTTTGAACGCTGCCCCCCCCCCACTCCCCTCTTTTCTGTTAGTAGTACTCTCTCTTTGCAGATAGTGAAGGGTAGTTAACGCAGACTATTACCCCCGTTGTAATCCGTCGTACCTGGTTGTCTCTCCATTTGATTGATTGTTATCCAAACATTTACTGTTTTAGAATTGGTTCTCTTTGGATCATTCTCTATTTACAAACAAGCACAAAGTCGCAATACTCTGTTTAGTCTTTGCAGATAGTGAAAAATCGTGTAAAAAAATAAAAGTAATCGAGCAAAATCAGTAGACCACTAATTCGATCTCTTTTTGACCTCGGTAAAATACAAACATTAGGAACAACCCTTCATGAGAAATACGAAAATAGTGAAAAGAACTGAGCTCCACACCATGAGGGCTGCAAGACAGCTCGACTCCGCCACCCACCCCGCCCAAAATAACGACAAACCCTATGCAAATATTATAAATATAGACAACACACCAGCAAAGAAACAGGGTAAAACATTTTATTAAATAACTATTTACATAACTATTTTATACTTTTTATTGCCCGATCCGGCTAGCTCAATCGATCGAGCATGAAACTCATGCAATGATAGCAAGCGTTGAGAGTTTGTAGAACGATGGCTTCAGATTTTCCACATACGGTGTAGTGGCGCAAACTGGGAGGGGGCGTTTGGATTCTACCCCTTCCCCAAATAAGATTTTCATACGTGAATGTTCGTTCATGCTTTCTGTCCCTGAGTTGCTTCGATGTCACTGCCTTACACAAATGGCATAAGTACTGGATGTTGAGTCCCATACTTCAGAGTTCTAAGCAGCGCTTCTAACAATGTTTAAACCTTATTTGCACTTGCTGCAGCTTCACTATTCAAAGTAAGTGGGGTCCGTTTGTGGACCTGACTGCATTGGAAAACAATGTGATACGGTGCCTCCCTAAACCGCTTGACGGAGGCCCCCGAGGGGCGGTGAGATGGCGCGGACTGAGAGGGGGCGCTTGGCTCCTGCCCCCTCCCCAAGTCGTGTTGTCCTGGTGTGGCCTGAGATCGCCCCCGGCATAGGCGGCCGGCTCCCGGGGTCCGGCGGATTTTTTTCCCTTTTGATGACTCTTCCATTCTGGACCTTGTCCCACAATCCGTTTGACCTGAAGACACGCTGTCATGGGGCGCCCCTTTACCGTTTTAGTTGCCATTCCGCCCGCTTTTGCTACACTGTGCCTCTTCCGCCATTCAACTGTTTACCGCCCGCTCTTGCGACTACAGCGTCTCGCTCACCATGTAGTTGAGTTGCTCCCGCTCTTAAGATTTAACCGAACTTTTTGGACTGCTGAAAGCGGTTGTATTCCGACCGCTGGTTGGTGGAGACATTTTGACTATATTCTGGACCTGCATTGTTGCGTAATGCGTCATATGACGCGACGCGTTAGCGCACCCGGAAGTGCTCCGGTGCGCAAGGCGCAGCTTCCCGGAAACGATCCAGAGCGCGCCGCGCAGCGCGTAACGTAAGCATAACAGGTCATGTGACTTGTTAATAAAACTTTTCATTGGTTTATTTTACTTTTGTTTTCCTAATGATGTAAGACTAGGTCATGTGACCTAAAAATAACACTTTTCATTGGATTAAAACATTTCTTTTTCCGAAACGATGAAAGCCCCACCTTGTTTCTGGATGTTTCAGACTGAAGCTGGCGTCACCATGAGAGCACCACCATCTCGTAGCTCCGTCGTGGCCATTCCGCAAGCAATCATGGCAGCCGCTCCCCACCGGAAGCCTGCGGGAGTCGACGGCCCCCAAGACTTTTGTACAATCTTCAAGGCTGAGGGGACGCTTTCGAGAATGGAACCCAAGCCCTAGCAGACAAGCGTCCGAGTTCCAAGGTGTCCCAGGGCCATTTTACTGGACCAGGCCCAAATCCGAAGAGCCGGCCGCCATTTGAAGACTCCTGTGGCAGCCGCCTATCGCTGCACCGCAAGAGTGGGAGCAACTCAACTACATGGTGAGCGAGAGGCTGTAGCAGTAAGAGCGGGCGGTAAACAGCTGAATGGTGGAAAATGCACAGTGTAGCAAAAGCGGGCGGAATGGCGACTGAAACGATAAAGGGGCGCCCCACTACAGCAGACGAGCCTCCGCCATGTGCTTCAAAACTGCATATGTATCTCGTGATATCAAGGTTGGGCAACCAGTACACAACAAGCAGTTACGAGTCCCATTTACACCGGCGCCATTTTGGGCGCGGCCGAGCAGGTCCAGGATCTAGTCAAACATAACAAATGAGGCTGATGTCTCTGAAGCAGTTGACGAACAGTAGGACATAGCAAATAAACATGAAGTCTCTAAAGCTGTTAACTCACTGCAGGACAAAACAAGTGAACCTGAAACCTCTGGAATAATTGTCGCTCAAAAGAACAACACACAAAACTCTGTAGAGCCTGAAGAAAGAAAAACAGAAGGGCACTGTAGTTTCAGACACACTTAACACTAATGACTAAACAAAGATATCGTCTGTTTATGAAGCAGGTATCATGTTCACAGAATTGACAAAGAAGTGTGCAGACACCAATGCTATTAAGAAACACAAGGAAATCCCTAACGCATCAGCATTCTCGGAAGAGGTTGACACAGATAACATCTTAAGGAACAAAGAAAGACAAAATAAGGATGAGGAAGTTATCACTTTAGTTTTTTCATCAGCTAGCGACAGCAAGAAACATATTGTAATGGAGATTAGAGAGGCTACGGATGAATTATCAAAAATATCAAAAGAAATGGCTACTCCCCCCTTTAGCAGATTAGCTAAATGTTTGCGTAATTTAGGCATAAAAGTTATATTATTGTTGTTGTTGTTATCGTTATAGTTCTGGTTAATTTCTTAAAATGTTTAAATATATTTACAGTTTTTGTTGCGTTCGTTATATTTAAAAGTTAATAAAGTTATATTATTGTTGTTGTTATCGTTATAGTAATAGTTTTCTTTGTAGATGTTTTTCCATCACCCGCCCAGGATATCACCACTGTTCCCCATGTCATAAAACCTTAGGATGTTCAATAACTGAAACAGCTAATATGGGTTTACTTACAGGGGACATCTTTTGTTCTATTTTGTAAAGTAAAACTATTGTGAACGCAAGTATTATACATAGTAAGTGTTTAATATAGCATTTCTCAGTCATTGGTTAAGCAGCTAGGACCTGTTCACTCTTGACACCCCAGGTGCTGTGTATGTTGCACTATAGTGCTGCATCGAGAAAACGGACAACCCTATTGATGTTGATTTTTCATTATTGATTATTGTAAAGAAATGGCGACTCCCCCCTTTAGCAGATTAGCTAAATGTTTGCGTAATTTAGGCATAAAAGTTATATTATTGTTGTTGTTGTTGTTATCGTTATAGTTCTGGTTAATTTCAAAAAATGTTTAAATATATTTACAGTTTTTGTTGCGTTCGTTATATTTAAAAGTTAATAAAGTTTTAAAATCTAACTTTGTTGGAGTGCTATATATTTTTAAAAAATCGGGTGAATGGGGCCTTGAATCGGGTTATTGTCATGTGTGGGCTTTGCAAGTGTACTGCTACAGGATCGGACATTTCAAACTCAAATGCACGTTCTTTTTCTTAACTTTCCGAAGCATGGAGCGCAATAGCAGGCAGAGAAAGGATGATGCACGTGTTGAACACTGCCTGGCCTGACAAGTTGCTGGCAGTGCCCCCCCGCCCGCTCCTGAAAGACGGCACACACACACCGCCGCCCCAAGTACTTCACAAATCTTTAAAAGACCATGCGCTTGTTCATGAGGCTTAAATGGTTTATCACCCCTTCTAGAACCCCTGCATCGACCCTCTGACGTTTCCTGGAAGAATTAGCACGTAACACAATACCAAGCCCTGTCAGCTGAAACCCCCGAGAAATCATGGGGCATATTATCAAGGGGGTTTATTTCCGCTTTTTTGGCTTTAAAAGCCCAAAAAAAAGAGATAAAATTATCTCCCTATTACCAAGCTGTCGCTAACACCAGTTAGTGACAGCTAAAAGGAGATAGCGACCATCTTGGGCCCCGCTTTGCATGTCAGTGATATTTATCACTAATGACATGCAAAGTGGGCGTGCCAAGATTTTAGCGACTGGAAACAGTCCCTAACCATCGCTATCTCCTATTACCAACTTTTGGAGATATTCGCGCTAAGCGCAAATATCTCCAAAACCTAACACCTGCCCTGAGCAGTTTTTAGCCATGTTATCCAATGGGAAGTGGATAACATGGCTAAGAGCATTTGCTGGATAATGCATGAATATCGCTGACTTTTCAGCGATATTCATGCATTGCGGCCGTTTTTTATCGCATTTGCGATAAACCTTGCTAATAGCAAGGTTTATGTGCGATAAAATTCGCCGATGTGCGGCGATAATTTTTGTCTCTAAACAAGTTAGAGACAAAAATTATCGCTAGTTGTTGGTAATATGCCCCCGGATTTTTCCTTGCAGGAATCGGGAGGCGAAAGACTAGCACTGAAATCAGTAGTCTCACGCCTGAATCGGGAGGGTTGGCATGTCTGGATACTCTACAGCTGGGGCCATAAACTACATCCGCAGGGCTAGGTGATAGCCTGGGTCCGGCATGGACAATCGGACACAGAGGAAGAGGAGTGTCAGAGGGTGCGGTAGTGAATAGGGTGAAAGGGTGGTGTCGATGCATGAGAGAGAGAGCGGGGGTGACCAGTGCGTGGGGGAGATGCTTGCGAGGGTGGGGAGCCGTGCTGAGAATCGACGGCGTGCAGAGAGTGGGCCTGGTCAAGGCATCTAAAATGGCTGCCGTGCACGACAAAATTGTGGCATTGGACAAAAAGGCAAGATGGCGCAGACAATGTTTATCAATAAGGATTCATTTATAACAAAATATTTTATCGCAGTGACAAATTGGCGGTCAACACTTCCTGATTTCCATCGAATGGAACGTTAACAGACGTCACGCAGCAAAAAAAAAAAAAAGCTCACGCACAGCCGCTGGAAGAGATGTATCAATCAATATGAGCCTCCTCAGCCACCCTCAGAAAACATAAGGGGATTAAGATACGTCTCCCGCACCCCCTTATACCTAGTAATTTAATTAAAACGAAGCACAAAATGGCGAATTACCGTTTCGCTACCAGTTTGCGGCCCAGTTCGCGGCCCGGGAAGCGCTTCTACCGTGAAAAATCATTTTTTTTTTATTTTCCCCACGGGACCCTTTAATAACCCCAACAACATTCCTAGGGGGTCAAGAGGTGTATACCTTGCCCCCTTTCAATAAATTCCCCCTTCGTTTTTCACCTCTTCTTCTCTCTCGATCCTACCGAGAGATAAGATGGCGGCCGCTCCGGACTGTTTAGAATGTTGACAGACACCGGAGAGCCAATCAGCTTTCTGCGCGCAAAGTTCCGTTTCGCAAAAAGTAAGCGGACCGGAGCGCAGCCCGGAGCGCTGTTACAGATATATATCTTGTTTTGAACGTTAATTTCTCAAAAACTACTGGAGCACATATATTGAGACCTAGCAAAGGCACATCGGGTTAACAGTCCCTACAATTTTGCCAAGTTTCGTGCAAATCCATTCAGCCGTTCGAGCTAAAAGTGAGTCCAACCGCCCTATGGAAAAATGAATGGGAAAAACGCGTTTTGGGACCCCCCTTTTTTCTCAGCCCCCCCTTGACGAAACCCCACCAAATTTTCAGGGGCTGCTCAGAAACAAAATGTGCCATTTTCCTGAAAATTTCAGCCGATTCGGTCCACAAACGCCAAAGTTATTAGACATAGAATTTTCAAAAATCCCATAGGGAATATATATATATATATATATATATATATATATATATATATATATATATATATATATATATATATATATATATATTACCTACTGGCGGTCGCCAGTAGGTATATATAGTTAGGACCTTGTTACCATAGGAAATCCCCAACATTCTATTGGGAATAACTTTGGCCCCGATTGAGGAATCTGCGTGTAATTTTCCTTAAATTTGCTCATCTACGCTACGCGTCTTCCCTGAAAGTTTCAGGGGGATTCGTCAAGCGGGGGCCAAGAAAAAGGGGGGTTCCTAAAACGTGTTTTCCCCATGTTAATTTCCATAGGGACCTTTAGACAAGGCTACAGCCCGAACGGCTGAATGGAATTACTCAAAACTTGGCAAAATGGTAGGGCCTGGTATGCAGATGTTCCTTTGCTATGTTTGGTGAAAATCCTTCCAGTAGTTCTTGAGAAAATGGAATTTGAAATTTTTCAAATGGCATTTTCTACGGAACATTTAGACACGGCTACAGCCCGAACAGCTGAACGGAATTACACCAAACTTGGCAAAATGGTGGGGACAGGTATGCAGTAGTGCCTTTTCTTTATTTGTTGAAAATCCCTCCAGTAGTTGTTGGGAAAATTGAATTTGAGCAAATTATATATCTATATGCGCTCACCGTACGCGTATGGTACGCGAGCGAGTTTCTGATTGGCTGGCAGTCGACTGTCAACATTCCAAACTGTCCAAACTAGGAAGTGTTGGCCACCGTCTTGTTTTTCAGGTGAACTGAGGCCCAAGAGAGCCCAAAACAAGAGTGGAAAACACGAAAAAGGGGCAGGGTAGAGACCCCCCAACAGTCTAGCTCTTCTCAGGGGGTCCCAGAAGGACCCCCAAGGGCAAAAAAAAAAACATTTGAAAAAATCGAGGGGTACGCACACCGTACGCGTACAGTACACGTACCGTGTGCGTACCCTCGATTGAAAAAAAAATAATAATTATTTTTGCCCTTGGTGGTCCTTTAGGGACCCCCTGAGAAGGGCTAGCGGGTCAGGGGCTCTCTACCCTGCCCCCTTTTCACGTTTTCAACACTTGTTTTGTGCTCTCTTGTGCCTCACTTCTCCTGAAAAACAAGATGGCTGCTCAGGTGGTCCCAGAAGGATAATAACATATATAAACGTTATTCGCCAATAGAATTAGCATTTGCAAAACCTTTGAAATTTAGACAAAAATATAGGTTTCACGGCTGATATAGTTAGGAATTAGCATTTAAAAAAAACTTGCAAATTCACTGAAAAAAACATAGGTTTCAGGCCTTATATAGTTAGGAATTAGCATTTAAAAAAACCTTGCAAATTCACTGAAAAAAACATAGGTTTCAGGCCTTATATAGTTAGGAATTAGCATTTAAAAAAGCCTTGCAAATTCACTTAAAAAACCATAGGTTTCAGGCCTTATATAGTATTATAGTTAGGAATTAGCATTTAAAAAACCTTGCAAATTCACTTCAAAGACCATAGGTTTCAGGCCTTATATAGTTAGGAATTCACATTTTAAAAACCTTGCAAATTCACTTAAAAACCATAGGTTTCAGGCCTTATATAGTTAGGAATTAGCATTTAAAAAGCCATTGAAATTGCTCCTATATAGTTAGTTGTACTAACTATATTTCGTGCACCCGCAATCCACTGCTGATGCTGTCACATATTACATCATTCATGACATGGTCAGTGACATAACTGATGACATCACATCCTCACACTCTAATATAACCTTTGATACACCCAGTGTTAAATACAGACTACCATTCTTGAAACCATTGACACACCAATACCAGTTACTACATACGCACTCACTGATTCCTAGGTCTACACACACATTCACTCATTCACCCGTAGAATCACTCATACATATAGTCACTCATCAATACAACACTATCATATGCACTCATACACCTATGCAGACACTCACACACTGCCACTCATCCATGGAGTTACTCACACACCTAGTCAGTCATGC